>NC_143017.1:5276637-5428980 GCF_055824585.1 Amblyomma mixtum
TACGCGGGGGCTCGGAAAGCTGAGGGTAAAATTTTTTCATTGGTTTTTGAGGAAAAGAAACGCGCCGTATCTGCCTTCCACGGCTTCGAAACCAGTAGACCAGGGGCTTGGAAAGCAAAGGGTAAAATTTGTGAATAGGTTTATGAGGAAATGAAATGCGCCGTATCTGCCTTCCGCAGTTTCGAAATCAGTAGACCGGGGGCTTGGAAACCAGAGGGTAAAATTTGTGCTTTGGTGTTTGAGGAAAGGAAATGGGCCGTATCTGCCTTCCACAGCTTCGAAACCAGTAGACCGGGGGCTTGGAAAGCAGAGGGTAAAATTTGTGCATTGTTTTTTGAGGAAAAGAAATGCGCCGTATCCGCCTTCCACAGCTTCGAAACCAGTAGACCGGGCGCTTGGAAACCAAAGGGTAAAATTTGTGAATGGGTTTTTGAGGAAGGAAAATGCACCGTATCTTTCCACCAAAGCTTCGAAAGCAGTAGTCCGGAAGCTTGGAAAGCAAAGGGTAAAATATGTGAATCGGTTCTTCAGTAAAGGAAATTCATTGTATCTGTTTTGCCACATCCCCGAGACCAATACGCGGGGGCTCGGAAAGCAAGGGTAAAATTTGTGATTGGTTTTTGAGGAAAGAAAATGCGCCGTATGTTTACCACAGCTCCGAAACCAATACGCGGGGGCTCGGAAAGCTGAGGGTAAACTTTGTTCATTGGTTTATGAGGAAATGAAATGCGCCGTATCTGCCTTCCGCAGCTTTGAAATCAGTAGACCGGGGCCTTGGAAAGCAGAGGGTAAAATTTCTGCTTTGGGGCTTGAGGAAAGGAAATGCGCCGTATCTCCCTTCCACAGCTTCGAAACCAGTAGACCGGGGGCTTGGAAAAGAGACGGTAAAATTTGTGGATTGGTTTTTGAGGAAAGGAAATGCGCCGTGTCGGCCTTCCACAGCTTCGAAACCAGTAGACCGGGAGCTTGGAAAGCAAAGGGTAAAATATGTGAATCGGTTTTTGAGGAAAGGAAATTCACTGTATCTGTTTTCCACAGCCCCGAGACCAATACGCGGGGGCTCGGAAAGCAGAGGGTAACATTTGTGTTTGGTTTTTGAGGAAGTGAAATTCGCCGTATCTGCCTTCCACAGCTTCGAAACCAATACGCGGGGGCTCGGAAAGCAGAGAGTAAAATTTGTGATTGTTTTTTGAGGAAAGGAAATGCGCCGTGTCTGTTTTCCACAGCTCCGAAATTAGTAGACCGGGGGCTTGGAAAGCAAAGGGTAAAATTTGTGAATAGGATTTTGAGGAAAGGAAATCCACTGTATCTGTTTTCCACAGCCCCGAAACCAATACCCGGGGGCTCGTAAAGCAGAGGGCAAAATTTGTGATTGGTTTTTGAGGAAGGGAAAAGCGCCGTATCTGTTTTCCACAGCTCCGAAACCAATACGCGGGGGCTCGGAAAGCAGAGGATATAATTGGTGAATAGGTTTTTGAGGAAAGGAAATGCGCCGTATCTGTCCTCCGAAGCTTCGAAACCAGTATACTGGGAGCTTGGAAATCAAAGGGTAAATTTTTTGAAGAGGTTTTTGAGGAAAGGAAATGCGCCGTATCTGCCTTCCATGGCTTCGAAACAAGCAGAGGGTAAAATTAGTGCATTGGTTTTTGAGGAAATAAAATCAGCCGTATCAGTCCTACAAAGCTTCGAAACCAGGAGACCGGGATCTTGGAAAGCAAAGGGTAAAATCTGTGAATAAGATTTTGAGGAAAGGAAATACACTGTATCTGTTTTCCACAGTCCCGAAACAAATAGGCGGGGGCTCGTAAAGCAGAGGGTAAAATGTGTGATTGCTTTTTGAGGAAGGGAAATGCGCCATATCTGTTTTCCACAGCTCCGAAACCAATACACGGGGGCTCGGAAAGCAGAGGGTATAATTTGTAAATAGGTTTTTGAGGAACGTAAATGCACTGTATCTGTTTTCCACAGCCCCGAAACCAATACGCGGAGACTCGTAAAGCAGAGGGTAAAATTTGTGACTGGTTTTTGTGGAAGGGAAATGCGCCGTATCTGTTTTCCACAGCTCCGGAACCAATAAGCAGGGGCTTCGAAAGCAAATGGCAAAATTTGTGAATAGAATTTTGAGGAAGGGAAATGCGCCGTATCTCCCTTCCACAGCTTCGAAACCAGTAGACAGGGGGCTCGGAAAGCAAAAGGTTAAATTGGAAATTTGGTTTCTGAGAAAAGAAAACGCGCCGTATCAGTCCTACAAGGATTCGAAACCAGTAGACCGGGAGCTTGGAAGCAAAGGGTAAAATTTGTGAATAGGATTTTGAGGAAAGGAAATGCACTGTATCTGTTTTCCACAGCCCGAAACCAATACGCGGGGGCTCGGAAAGCAGAGGCTAAAATTTGTTCAATAGTTTATGAGGAAATGAAATGCGCCGTATCTGCCTTCCACAGCTTCGAAACCAGTAGACCGGGAGCTTGGAAACCAAAGGGTAAAATTTGTGAATAGGTTTTTGAGGAAGGGAAATGCACCGTGTCGGCCTTCCAACGCTTCGAAAGCAGTAGACCGGAAGCTTGGAAAGCAAACGGTAAAATATGTGAATCGGTTTTTGAGGAAAGGAAATTCACTGTATCTGTTTTCCACAGCCCCGAGACCAATACGCGGGGGCTCGGAAAGCTGAGGGTAAAATTTTTTCATTGGTTTTTGAGGAAAAGAAACGCGCCGTATCTGCCTTCCGCAGCTTTGAAATCAGTAGACTGGGGGCTTGGAAAGCAGAGGGTAAAATTTGTGCTTTGGGGTTTGAGGAAAGGAAATGCGCCGTATCTTCCTTCCACAGCTTAGAAACCAGTAGACCGGGGGCTTGGAATGCAGAGGGTAAAATTTGTGCATTGGTTATTGAGGAAAAGAAATGCGCCGTATCTGCCTTCCACAGCTTCGAAACCAGTAGACCGGAAGCTTGGAAATCAAAGGGTAAAATTTATGAATATGTTTTTGACGAATGAAAATGCACCGTATGTTTTCCACTGCATCGAAACCAATTTGTGGTGCTCGGAAAGCAGAGGATAAAATTTGTGATTGGTTTTTGAATAAAGGAAATGCGCCGTATCTGTCCTCCAAAGCTTCGAAACCAGTAGACCGGGTGCTTGGAAAGCAGAGGGTATAATTTGTGATTGGTTTTTGAGGAAAAGAAATGCGCCGTGTCTGCCTTCCACAGCTTCGAAATCAGTAGACCGGGAGCTTGAAAGAAGAGGGCTAAATTTATGAATAGGTTTTTTGAGGAAAGGAAATGCACCGTATCTGTTTTCCACAGCCCCAAAACCAATACGCTATGGCTCGGAAAGCTGAGGGTAAACTTTGAAATTGATATTGAGGAAAGAAAATCCGCCGTATCGGTCCTCCAAAGCTTCGAAACCAGTAGACCGGGAGCTTGGAAAGCAAAGGGTAAAATTTGTGAATAGGTTTTGGAGGAAGGGAAATGCACCGTATCTGTCTTCCAATGCTCCGAAACAAATAACTGGGGGTATGGAATGCAGGGGGTAAAAGTAGTAAATAGGTTTTCAAGGAAATGAAATGCGCCATATCTGTATTCCCTAGCTTGGAACCCAGTAGAGCGGGGGCAGGGAAAGCAGAGGCAAACATTTTTGTATTGGTTTTTGAGGAATGAAAATGACCATATCTCTCTTCTACTGCTTCGAAACCAGTAGACCGCGCGCTTGAAAATGAAAAGCAAAGAGTAAATTTTGTTCATTGGTTTATGAGGAAATGAAATATGCCGTATCTGCCTTCCACAGCTTCGAAATCAGTAGACCGGGGGCTTCGAAAGGAGACGGTAAAATTTGTGCATTGGTTTTTGAGGAATGGAAATGCGCCGTATTTGCCCTTCACAGCTTCGAAACCAGTAGACCGGGGGCTCGGAAAGCAAAAGGTAAAATTGAAATTGCTTTTTGAGGAAAGAAAATGCGCCGTATCAGTCCTACAAGGATTCGAAACCAGTAGACCGGGAGCTTGGAAGCAAAGGGTAAAATTTGTGAATAGGATTTTGAGGAAAGGAAATGCACTGTATCTGTTTTCCACAGCCCGAAACCAATACGCGGGGGCTCGGAAAGCAGAGTCTAAAATTTGTTCAATATTTTATGAGGAAATGAAATGCGCCGTATCTGCCTTCCACAGCTTCGAAATCAGTAGACCGGGGGCTTGGAAGAGACGGTAAAATTTGTGGATTGGTTTTTGAGGAAAGGAAATGCGCCGTGTCGGCCTTCCACAGCTTCGAAACCAGTAGACCGGGAGCTTGGAAAGGAAAATGTAAAATATGTGAATCGGTTTTTGAGGAAAGGAAATTCACTGTATCTGTTTTCCACAGCCCCGAGACCAATACGCGGGGGCTCGGAAAGCAGAGGGTAAAATTTGTGTTTGGTTTTTGAGGAAATGAAATTTGCCGTACCTGCCTTCCACAGCTTCGAAACCAATATCCGGGGGTCGGAAAGCAGAGGGTAAAATTTGTGATTGTTTTTTGAGGAAAGGAAATGCACTGTATCTGTTTTCCACAGCCCGAAACCAGTAGACCGGGGACTTGGAAAGCAGAGGGTAAAAATTTGTGCATTGGTTTTTGAGGAAAAGAAATGCGCCGTATCTGCCTTCCACAGCTTCGAAAGCAGTAGACCGGGGGTTTGGAAAAGAGACGGTAAAATTTGTGCATTGGTTTTTGAGGAAAGGAAATGTGCCGTATCTGCCCTCCACAGCTTCGAAACGAGTAAACCGGGAGCTTGGAAAGCAAAGGGTAAAATTGGTGAATAGGATTTTGAGGAAAGGAAATCCACTGTATCTGTTTTCCACAGCCCCGAAACCAATACGCGGGGGCTCGTAAAGCAGAGGGCAAAATTTGTGATTGGTTTTTGAGGAAGGGAAATGCGCCGTATCTGTTTTCCACAGCTCCGAAACCAATACATGTGGGGCTCGGAAAGCAGAGGGTAAAATTTGTGATTGGTTTTTGAGGAAAGGAAATGCGCCGTATCTGTCCTCCGAAGCTTCGAAACCAGTAGACCGGGAGCTTGGAAATCAAAGGGTAAAATTTGTGTATAGGTTTTTGAGGAAATGAAATGCACCGTATCTGTTTTCCGCAGCCCCGAAACCAATAAGCAGGGGCTCGATAATCAGAGGGCAAAATTCGTTCATTGATTTATGAGGAAGTGAAATGCGCCGTATCTGCCTTCCGCAGCTTCGAAATTAGTAGACCGGGGGCTTGGAAAACAGACGGTAAAATTTGTTCATTGGAATTTGAGGAAAGGAAATGCGCCGTATCTGCCTTCCACGGCTTCGAAACCAGCAGAGGGTAAAATTAGTGCATTGGTTTTTGAGGAAAGAAAATGCGCCGTATCAGTCCTACAAAGCTTCTAAACCAGGTGACCGGGATCTTGGAAAGCAAAGGGTAAAATCTGTGAATAAGATTTTGAGGAAAGGAAATACACTGTCTGTTTTCCACAGTCCCGAAACAAATAGGCGGGGGCTCGTAAAGCAGAGGGTAAAATGTGTGATTGCTTTTTGAGGAAGGGAAATGCACCATATCTGTTTTCCACAGCTCCGAAACCAATACACGGGGGCTCGGAAAGCAGAGGGTAAAATTTGTGTTTGGTTTTTGAGGAAATGAAATTTGCCGTATCTGCCTTCCACAGCTTCGAAACCAATACGCGGGGGCTCGGAAAGCAGAGGGTAAAATTTTTTCATTGGCTTTTGAGAAAAAGAAACGCGCCGTATCTGCCTTCCACGGCTTCGAAACCAGTAGACCAGGGGCTTGGAAAGCGACGGGTAAAATTTGTGTATTGGTTTTTGAGGGAAAGAAACGCGCCGTATCTGCCTTCCGCAGCTTTGAAATCAGTAGACCGGGGGCTTGGAATGCAGAGGGTAAAATTTGTGCATTGGTTATTGAGGATAAGGAATGCGCCGTATCTGCCTTCCACAGCTTCGAAACCAGTAGACCGGAAGCTTGGAAATCAAAGGGTAAAATTTCAGTGGGCGCGGCGGAAGCACAAGGAATATGCGTCCTACAAGCCCCTTCTTGTTTCTTATCCAGGCCGTGCACTTCATCGCTGTGAAGCTTTCACCAGGCGAAATATGCTTCGGTTTTCCTGTCGAAGCGACCGAGGCTCGTTTTCTTGACCAACCAGTCAGCGGAAAACACCTGCGGAACTGAAAATCCGGACCTGCCCGCCTGGAATCTACCACACGCTGATTATCACCAGCCACCATCATCTACGTCACCAGCTCCGAAGGGTATAAAGACGGACCTGCGGTGCAGCCTTGTCAGTGGGCGCGGCGGAAGCACAAGGAATACGCGTCTTACAAGCCCCTTCTTGTTTCTTATCCAGGCCGTGCACTTCATCGCTGTGAAGCTTTCACCAGGCGAAATATGCTTCGGTTTTCCTGTCGAAGCGACCGAGGCTCACGTTTTCTTGACCAACCAGTCAGCGGAAAACACCTGCGGAACTGAAAATCCGGACCTGCCCGCCTGGAATCTACCACACGCTGATTATCACCAGCCACCATCATCTACGTCACCAGCTCCGACGGGTATAAAGACGGACCTGCGGTGCAGCCTTGTCAGTGGGCGCGGCGGAAGCACAAGGAATATGCGTCTTACAAGCCCCTTCTTGTTTCTTATCCAGGTGAGGGACAGGCGTCCTGTCCACGTTTACCATAGCGATGATGCCTTTCTTTTGCTTCTGCCGTGCCCACGGCCCCTGAGCGTAGTGCTTTTGGCGATTTACCATTGTTTCGTGGACTTGCTTTGTTCTTGTGGTGACGTCGAACATAATCCTGGACCTGGCACTGAAACTATGTTTACACAAATTCTAGCTGAACTGAATGTCCTAAAGCAAACCACGCAGTCAGTACATCAACAACTTGGCGAAACAAATAACAGGATAGCTGCTATCGAAGGAAAACTGGACGGATTAACTTCTACTGTTACATCTTATTCACAGAGAGTCGACGAAATGCAAAAAACTGTGGAAACTTTGCTTCGTAAGGTTGACGACTTAGAAAACAGAAGCAGGAGAAATAATCTAATTGTCTACGGTGTGCCAGAAAAAAATGACGAGCAGCACCATGACCTAGAGGCAATTGCGTCTGAAAAAATTCTCAACGACATACTGAAGGTGCCTAATGTAGCTATCGAGCGAATTCACAGACTTGGAAGGCCTGCTGAAAAGAAATGCCGCCCACTAATCTTTAAACTGTTGAACGGAAGGGACAAGGGAAGGATTCTTCAAAACTGCAGCAAGCTAAAAAACACGAAATACGTGATCTCGGAAGACTTTTCGCCACGTGTTCAGTCAATACGTAAGAAGCTTTGGGACAGCGCCCAACAGCAAAAAGCAAATGGTGCGAAAATCGGGCTCTTTTTTGACAAGATAAAGATCAACGGAAAACTGTTCCGATGGGATGAAACTCTCGAGGAAAGAGTGCCCGTAAATGATCCCTGACCAGTCTGTTCGGACGCTCGCAAATATCACAGACATGCGCAGACTGTGAAGTTACCCAGCCAATGCCTCGAAGTCCGCCCCACTGCGGTCCCTTTTTCTTTGTTGAACATTAATGCCAGAAGCATATGGAATAAATGCGATGACTTAGAAGGTCTTATCATACACGACGCAGACATCACAATCATAACCGAGACTTGGTTGAACGAAGCTATTCCTGATTCAGAAGTAATACCCAACACTCATGAGATAGTACGGCACGACCGTAGCGGAAGGGGAGGGGGCGTAGCCATAGCTATAAAAAAGGGACTAGATTACACAGTTATTCCTCATAACACAGGCATCGAAATGGTTTGGATATTGCTTCGGTTTAACAATTTGAACATTTTTATTGGTTCTGTGTATAAACCCCCGGATGCAGACGTCTCGGTTCTAGAACGACTGCACGAATTTTTGTTAGAACATGGTAAAAAATATGCTTATGTAATGATGTGTGGTGACTTTAATTTCCCAAAAATCAACTGGGAACTTCTGCGTACTGTAGCTTCATGTCAAAATTCTGATTTTTGCTTGATATCGCCTTTGCATTTAATTTAAAGCAGGTCGTGCAGGGGCCGACACGTATTGCATCAGGTTCAAGCTCCCTTCTAGACCTTGTGTTTGTTACCGATACTATTGAAAAACTTGGCTTCTCCGTTGAAATCATACCAGGCATTTCTGATCACAAAGCTGTACTCTTCAAAAGTAACATGATGCGACCGCCTGTCCGTGAGTTAAGAAAACCATTTCTTGACTTCAACAATGCCCTAGACGAAAGTATCTTAGATTTATTGGAACAAGACTACGATGAATTCGTTGAGAAACACGCGGCTGGTCTCATGAAAGTTAATGACCTATGGGTGCACTTCAAGTCTATTGTACACAAATGTATCACAAGATACGTGCCGACTAAACTTAGAAAAATGAATCGCAGTAGTCCCTGGATTACTCGCGAACTGCTCCAGCTCAAGCGTCGTATCAAGCGTCTAGGATCCAAGCGCTTTAAAACAGGGCACGTTTCCCTGCGGTCACTTCGCACAGAGTTGCGCATGAAAATTAAACAGTCTAAGTACACTTTTTTTAACGTTAAAATGCATAACTTTCTCACCGCAGACCCACACAAATTTTGGATACACTTAACAAAGAAGAAGGATACAGTTAGTAAAATTCGTTTGAATAACAGAGAAAGTAAGGATCCTTACGACATTGCATCAGCTTTCAATAATTACTTTTCTTCAGTGTTTTCTACTGACAGTAGGCAGGAGCCTGAATTTCGATCCACGTGCCTTATCTTACCAGACCTACAAATATCTGTCGAAGGAGTTTTTGCAGCTCTACTCAATTTAGACAAAAAGAAGTCTCCTGGGCCCGATGGCATCCCAAATGCGTTTCTCTCCCGCTACGCAGAATGGTGCGCGAAATATCTTGTCATCATTTACAATGAAAGTCTTTTAAATTCAGAAGTTCCGGCTGACTGGAAGACTGCAAAGGTCATCCCTATCCACAAATCGGGTGACAAACTTTGTGTAAACAACTACAGGCCAGTTTCACTCCTGTGTACCTCGGGTAAGGTTATGGAGCATTTCATTTTCAAGCACTTGATTTCTTTTCTAGAAAGCAGTAACTTCTTTTCTAGTAACCAGCATGGGTTTCGGCGTGGCCTGTCCACCGTAACACAACTAATTCACACAACCAATGAACTTTTGGCATGCATTGATCAGGGTGGGCAAGTAGATGCAATATTTCTCGACTTTGCGAAGGCCTTTGATCGCGTTTCGCACCGTAATCTAATAATAAAACTCAGACATCTATTACAAAATCAGCGTCTTGTTCAATGGCTCGATTCCTACCTCTCTGAACGGCACCAGTACGTCCAGATCTCAGGTTCCAATTCTATGCCAGCTCCAGTTCTCTCAGGAGTACCCCATGGCTCCGTTCTCGGTCCACTACTGTTCCTTATTTACTTAAACGACTTAAACTTCGACTCCCCTGTACGGTGCCGTTTTTTCGCTGACGACTGCGTTGTATATCTGCCTATTCAAAATGCGGAGGATCACCACGTGCTGAATGACTACCTTTCAGAGGTCTCAAGGTGGTGCCTAGTCTGGCAAATGTCACTAAACACGTCTAAGTGCTCAAAAATGACATTTACGCGTAAAAAGTGCGCTCTTAATTACACATACACAATTAACGGTGCAGCTGTCTCCCCCGTAAACGAATACAAATACTTGGGGGTTGTATTCAATAGTAACTTGACTTGGAGTTCGCACATCGGGCATATAGTCTCAAAGGCGTCCAACAGGCTTTGGCTGTTAAGAAACCGTCTAAGGCACTGCACATCTAAAACTAAATTAGCAGCTTACACTGCACTCGTACGGCCATTACTGGAATACGCAGATGTGGTTTGGGATCCGCACACCCAAGTAGATGTACAGCGCATTGAAGGCGTTCAAAGGAAGGCGCTTAGATTTGTCTACAACGCATATGGAAGGCACGTTTCGGTTACTAATCTATTGAGGCAATCTGAACTGCAGACACTTCAATCTCGTCGCAAGTTGCACCGTCTAAAAATGTTGCATGGGATTGTTAATAACTTAACAAACATTCATTTTGAGACCTACATGGCATACAACACTTCACGACCAACGCGCAATAAACACAATTTGACAATCATGGTGCCACGGTGCCGAACGAAAGCGTATCAGTTTTCTTTTTTTCCAAGAACGATATTGGAATGGAACGGGCTTCCGGGTGACGTGGTCCGTTTGACAGATCAGAAGTCTTTTTTATCTGCTGTCATATCGTAATTTTAAGCGCAGTGTATTCATTCATGCTCTTTTGTTTGCTTTCTTTTGTATGTTTGGGTAACCGAGTGCATTTAACCTTGCTCTTTGTCTTTCTATAAAACCCTGTGTGTTAGCTTTTGCTTCTTTATTCGCATTTTTACTTGCTTTGTTTTGTCGCGATGTACGATGTACCCTTGTACCACTCCTGCCCTGGCCACCAAATGGAGGCTGGCAGTATTGAATAAAATAAAATAAAAAAAATAAAATAAATGAATATGTTTTTGACGAATGAAAATGCACCGTATGTTTTCCACAGCATCGAAACCAATTTGTGGGGCTCGGAAAGCAGAGGATAAAATTTGTGATTGGTTTTTGAATAAAGGAAATGCGCCGTATCTGTCCTCCAAAGCTTCGAAACCAGTAGACCGGGAGCTTGGAAAGCAGAGGGTATAATTTGTGATTGGTTTTTGAGGAAAAGAAATGCGCCGTGTCTGCCTTCCACAGCTTCGAAATCAGTAGACCGGGAGCTTGGAAGGAAGAGGGTTAAATTTGTGAATAGGTTTTTTGAGGAAAGGAAATGCACCGTATCTGTTTTCCACAGCCCCAAAACCAATACGCTATGGCTCGTAAGGCGGAGGGTAAACTTTGAAATTGATATTGAGGAAAGAAAATCCGCCCTATCTGTCCTCCAAAGCTTCGAAACCAGTAAACCGGGAGCTTGGAAAGCAAAGGGTAAAATTTGTGAATAGGTTTTGGAGGAAGGGAAATGCACCGTATCTGTCTTCCAACGCTCCGAAACAAATAACTGGGGGTATGGAAAGCAGGGGCTAAAAATAGTAAATAGGTTTTCAAGGAAATCAAATGCGCCATATCTGTATTCCCTAGCTTGGAAACCAGTAGAGCGGGGGCAGGGAAAGCAGAGGCAAACATTTTTGTATTGGTTTTTGAGGAATGAAAATGACCATATCTCTCTTCTACTGCTTCGAAACAAGTAGACCACGCGCTTGAAAAGCAAAGAGTAAATTTTGTTCATTGGTTTATGAGGAAATGAAATATGCCGTATCTGCCTTCCACAGCTTCGAAATCAGTAGAACGGGGGATTCGAAAGGAGACGGTAAAATTTTTGCATTGGTTTTTGAGGAAAGGAAATGCGCCGTATTTGCCCTTCACAGCTTCGAAACCAGTAGACCGGGGGCTCGGAAAGCAAAAGGTAAAATTGAAATTGCTTTTTGAGGAAAGAAAATGCGCCGTATCAGTCCTACAAGGATTCGAAACGAGTAGACCGGGAGCTTGGAAGCAAAGGGTAAAATTTGTGAATAGGATTTTGAGGAAAGGAAATGCACTGTATCTGTTTTCCACAGCCCGAAACCAATACGCGGGGGCTCGGAAAGCAGAGGCTAAAATTTGTTCAATAGTTTATGAGGAAATGAAATGCGCCGTATCTGCCTTCCACAGCTTCGAAATCAGTAGACCGGGGGCTTGGAAAAGAGACGGTAAAATTTGTGGATTGGTTTTTGAGGAAAGGAAATGCGCCGTGTCGGCCTTCCACAGCTTCGAAACCAGTAGACTGGGAGTTTGGAAAGGAAAATGTAAAATATGTGAATCGGTTTTTGAGGAAAGGAAATTCACTGTATCTGTTTTCCACAGCCCCGAGACCAATACGCGGGGGCTCGGAAAGCAGAGGGTAAAATTTGTGTTTGGTTTTTGAGGAAAGGAAATGCGCCGTATCTGCCTTCCACGGCTTCGAAACAAGCAGAGGGTACAATTAGTGCATTGGTTTTAGAGGAAATAAAATCAGCCGTATCAGTCCTACAAAGCTTCGAAACCAGGAGACCGGGATCTTGGAAAGCAAAGGGTAAAATCTGTGAATAAGATTTTGAGGAAAGGAAATACACTGTATCTGTTTTCCGCAGTCCCGAAACAAATAGGCGGGGGCTCGTAAAGCAGAGGGTAAAATGTGTGATTGCTTTTTGAGGAAGGGAAATGCGCCATATCTGTTTTCCACAGCTCCGAAACCAATACACGGGGGCTCGGAAAGCAGAGGGGATAATTTGTAAATAGGTTTTTGAGGAACGTAAATGCACTGTATCTGTTTTCCACAGCCTCGAAACCAATACGCGGAGACTCGTAAAGCAGAGGGTAAAATTTGTGACTGGTTTTTGAGGCAGGGAAATGCGCCGTAGCTGTTTTCCACTGCTCCGAAACCAATACGCGGGGGCTTGGAAAGCAAAGGGCAAAATTTGTGAATAAGATTTTGAGGAAGGGAAATGCGCCGTATCTCCCTTCCACAGCTTTGAAACCAGTAAACCGGGGACTTGGAAAGCTGAGGGTAAAATTTGTGCATTGGTTTTTGACGAAAATAAATGCGCCGTATCTGTCTTCCACAGCTTCGAAACCAGTAGACAGGGGGCTCGGAAAGCAAAAGGTTAAATTGGAAATTTGGTTTCTGAGAAAAGAAAACGCGCCGTATCTGTCCTCCAAAGCTTCGAAACCAGTAGACCGGGAGCTTGGAAAGCAAAGCGTAAAATTTGTGAATAGGTTTTTGAGGAAAGGAAATGCACCATATCTGTTTTCCACAGCCCGGCAACCAATGCGCGGGGGCACGGAAAGCAAGGGTAAAATTTGTGATTAGTTTTTGAGGAAAGAAAATGCGCCGTATGTTTACCACAGCTCCGAAACCAATACGCGGGGGCTCGGAAAGCTGAGGGTAAAAATTTTTCATTGGCTTTTGAGAAAACGAAACGCGCCGTATCTGCCTTCCACGGCTTCGAAACCAGTAGACCAGGGGCTTGGAAAGCGAAGGGTAAAATTTGTGTATTGGTTTTTGAGGGAAAGAAATGCGCCGTATCCGCCTTCCACAGCTTCGAAACCAGTAGACCGGGAGCTTGTAAACCAAAGGGTAAAATTTCTGAATAGGTTTTTGAGGAAGGGAAATGCACCGTATCTGTCCACCAAAGCTTCGAAAGCAGTAGACCGGAAGCTTGGAAAGCAAAGGGTAAAATATGTGAATCGGTTTTTGAGGAAAGGAAATTCACTGTATCTGTTTTCCACAGCCCCGAGACCAATACGCGGGGGCTCGGAAAGCAAGGGTAAAATTTGTGATTGGATTTTGAGGAAAGAAAATGCGAAGTATGTTTACCACAGCTCCGAAACCAATACGCGGGGGCTCGGAAAGCTGAGGGTAAAATTTGTGCTTTGGTGTTTGAGGAAAGAAAATGCGCCGTATCTCCCTTCCACAGCTTCGAAACCAGTAGACCGGGGGCTTGGAATGCAGAGGGTAAAATTTGTGCATTGGTAATTGAGGAAAAGAAATGCGCCGTATCTGCCTTTCACAGCTTCGAAACCAGTAGACCGGAAGCTTGGAAATCAAAGGGTAAAATTTATGAATATGTTTTTGACGAATGAAAATGCACCGTATGTTTTCCACAGCATCGAAACCAATTTGTGGGGCTCGGAAAGCAGAGGATAAAATTTGTGATTGGTTTTTGAATAAAGGAAATGCGCCGTATCTGTCCTCCAAAGCTTCGAATCCAGTAGACCGGGAGCTTGGAAAGCAGAGGGTATAATTTGTGATTGGTTTTTGAGGAAAAGAAATGCGCCGTGTCTGCCTTCCACAGCTTCGAAATCAGTAGACCGGGAGCTTGGAAGGAAGAGGGTTAAATTTGTGAATAGGTTTTTGAGGAAAGGAAATGCACCGTATCTGATTTCCACAGCACCAAAACCAATACGCTATGGCTCGTAAAGCGGAGGGTGAACTTTGAAATTGATATTGAGGAAAGAAAATCCGCCGTATCTGTCCTCCAAAGCTTCGAAACCAGTAGACCGGGAGCTTGGAAAGCAAAGGGTAAAATTTGTGAATAGGTTTTGGAGGAAGGGAAATGCACCGTATCTGTCTTCCAATGCTCCGAAACATATAACTGGGGGTATGGAAAGCAGGGGGTAAAAGTAGTAAATAGGTTTTCAAGGAAATCAAATGCGCCATATCTGTATTCCCTAGCTTGGAAACCAGTAGAGCGGGGGCAGGGAAAGCAGAGGCAAACATTTTTGTATTGGTTTTTGAGGAATGAAAATGACCATATCTCTCTTCTACTGCTTCGAAACCAGTAGACCGCGCGCTTGAAAAGCAAAGAGTAAATTTTGTTCATTGGTTTATGAGGAAATGAAATATGCCGTATCTGCCTTCCACAGCTTCGAAATCAGTAGACCGGGGGCTTCGAAAGGAGACGGTAAAATTTGTGCATTGGTTTTTGAGGAAAGGAAATGCGCCGTATTTGCCCTTCACAGCTTCGAAACCAGTAGACCGGGGGCTCGGAAAGCAAAAGGTAAAATTGAAATTGCTTTTTGAGGAAAGAAAATGCGCCGTATCAGTCCTACAAGGATTCGAAACCAGTAGACCGGGAGCTTGGAAGCAAAGGGTAAAATTTGTGAATAGGATTTTGAGGAAAGGAAATGCACTGTATCTGTTTTCCGCAGCCCGAAACCAATACGCGGGGGCTCGGAAAGCAGAGGCTAAAATTGGTTCAATAGTTTATGAGGAAATGAAATGCGCCGTATCTGCCTTCCACAGCTTCGAAATCAGTAGACCGGGGGCTTGGAAGAGACGGTAAAATTTGTGGATTGGTTTTTGAGGAAAGGAAATGCGCCGTGTCGGCCTTCCACAGCTTCGAAACCAGTAGACCGGGAGCTTGGAAAGGAATATGTAAAATATGTGAATCGGTTTTTGAGGAAAGGAATTTCACTGTATCTGTTTTCCACAGCCCCGAGACCAATACGCGGGGGCTCGGAAAGCAGAGGGTAAAATTTGTGTTTGGTTTTTGAGGAAATGAAATTTGCCGTATCTGCCTTCCACAGCTTCGAAACCAATATGCGGGGGCTCGGAAAGCAGAGGGTAAAATTTGTGATTGTTTTTTGAGGAAAGGAAATGCACTGTATCTGTTTTCCACAGCCCGAAACCAATACTCAGGGGCTCGGATAGCAGAGGGTAAAATTTGTTCAATAGTTTATGGGGAAATGAAACGCGCCGTATCTGCCTTCCACAGCCCAGAAACCAATACGCGGAGGTACGGAAAGGAGAGGGTAAAATTTGTGATTGGTTTTTGAGGAAAGGAAATGCGCCGTATCTGTCCTCCGAAGCTTCTAAACCAGTAGACCGGGACCTTTTAAATCAAAGGGTAAAATTTGTGAATAGGTTTTTGAGGAAAGGAAATGCACCGTATCTGTTTTCCGCAGCCCCGAAACCAATAAGCAGGGGCTCGAAAATCAGAGGGCAAAATTAGTTCATTGATTTATGAGGAAGTGAAATGCGCCGTATCTGCCTTCCACAGCTTCGAAATTAGTAGACCGGGGGCTTGGAAAACAGACGGTAAAATTTGTTCATTGGGTTTTGAGGAAAGGAAATGCGCCGTATCAGTCCTACAAAGCTTCGAAACCAGGAGACCGGGATCACGGAAAGCAAAGGGTAAAATCTGTGAATAAGATTTTGAGGAAAGGAAATACACTGTCTGTTTTCCACAGTCCCGAAACAAATAGGCGGGGGCTCGTAAAGCAGAGGGTAAAATGTGTGATTGCTTTTTGAGGAAGGCAAATGCACCATATCTGTTTTCCACAGCTCCGAAACCAATACACGGGGGCTCGGAAAGCAGAGGGTATAATTTGTGAATAGGTTTTTGAGGAAAGGAAATGCGCCGTGTCTGTTTTCCACAGCTCCGAAATTAGTAGACCTGGGGCTTGGAAAGCAAAGGGTAAAATTTGTGAATAGGATTTTGAGGAAAGGGAATACACTGTATCTGTTTTCCACAGTCCCGAAACAAATAGGCGGGGGCTCGTAAAGCAGAGGGTAAAATGTGTGATTGCTTTTTGAGGAAAGTAAATGCACTGTATCTGTTTTCCACAGCCCCTAAACCAATACGCGGAGGCTCGTAAAGCAGAGGGTAAAATTTGTGACTGGTTTTTGAGGAAGGGAAATGCGCCGTATATGTTTTCCACAGCTCCGAAACCAATACGCGGCGGCTCGGAAAGCAGAGGGCATAATTTGTAAATAGGTTTTTGAGGAAAGGAAATGCGCCGTATCTGTTTTCACAGCCCAGAAACCAATACGCAGGGGAACCGAAATAGACGGTAAAATTTCTGATTGGTTTTCGAGGATAGGAAATGCGCCGTATCTGTCCTCCAAAGCGTCGAAACCAGTAGACCGGGGACTTGGAAAGCTGATGGTAAAATTTGTGCATTGGTTTTTGAGGAAAATAAATGTGCCGTATCTGTCTTCCACAGCTTCGAAACCAGTAGACAGGGGGCTCGGAAAACAAAAGGTAAAATTGGAAATTGGTTTTTGAGAAAAGAAAACGCGCCGTATCTGTCCTCCAAAGCTTCGAAACCAGTAGACCGGGAGCTTGGAAAGCAAAGGGTAAAATTTCTGAATAAGTTTTTGAGGAAAGAAAATGCACCGTATCTGTTTTCGACAGCCCCGAAACAATACGCGGGGGCTCGGAAAGCAGAGGGTAAAATTTCTGATTGGTTTTTGAGGAAGGAAAATGCGCCGTTTCTGTCCTCCAAAGCTTCGAAACCAGTAGACCGGGAGCTTGTAAAGCAAGGGGTAAAATTTGTGAATAGGTTTTTGAGGAAAGGAAATGCACCATATCTGTTTTACACAGCCCCGAAACCAATGCACGGGTGCACGGAAAGCAAGGATAAAATTTGTGATTAGTTTTTGAGGAAAGAAAATGCGCCGTATGTTTACCACAGCTCCGAAACCAATACGCGGGGGCTCGGAAAGCTGAGGGTAAAATTTTTTCATTGGCTTTTGAGAAAAAGAAACGCGCCGTATCTGCCTTCCACGGCTTCGAAATTAGTAGACCGGGGGCTTGGAAAACAGACGGTAAGATTTGTTCATTGCTTTTTGAGGAAAGGAAATGCGCCGTATCTGCCTTCCACGGCTTCGAAACAAGCAGAGGGTAAAATTAGTTCATTGGTTTTTGAGGAAATAAAATCAGCCGTATCAGTCCTACAAAGCTTCGAAACCAGGAGACCGAGATCTTGGAAAGCAAAGGGTAAAATCTGTGAATAAGATTTTGAGGAAAGGAAATACACTGTATCTGTTTTCCACAGTCCCGAAACAAATAGGCGGGGGCTCGTAAAGCAGAGGGTAAAATGTGTGATTGCTTTTTGAGGAAGGAAAATGCGCCATATCTGTTTTCCACAGCTCCGAAACCAATACACGGGGGCTCGGAAAGCAGAGGGTATAATTTGTAAATAGGTTTTTGAGGAACGTAAATGCAGTGTATCTGTTTTCCACAGCCCGAAACCAATACTCAGGGGCTCGGATAGCAGAGGGTAAAATTTGTTCAATAGTTTATGGGGAAATGAAACGCGCCGTATCTGCCTTCCACAGCCCAGAAACCAATACGCGGGGGTACGGAAAGGAGAGGGTAAAATTTGTGATTGGTTTTTGAGGAAAGGAAATGCGCCGTATCTGTCCTCCGAAGCTTCTAAACCAGTAGACCGGGACCTTTTAAATCAAAGGGTAAAATTTGTGAATAGGTTTTTGAGGAAAGGAAATGCACCGTATCTGTTTTCCGCAGCCCCGAAACCAATAAGCAGGGGCTCGAAAATCAGAGGGCAAAATTAGTTCATTGATTTATGAGGAAGTGAAATGCGCCGTATCTGCCTTCCACAGCTTCGAAATTAGTAGACCGGGGGCTTGGAAAACAGACGGTAAAATTTGTTCATTGGGTTTTGAGGAAAGGAAATGCGCCGTATCAGTCCTACAAAGCTTCGAAACCAGGAGACCGGGATCACGGAAAGCAAAGGGTAAAATCTGTGAATAAGATTTTGAGGAAAGGAAATACACTGTCTGTTTTCCACAGTCCCGAAACAAATAGGCGGGGGCTCGTAAAGCAGAGGGTAAAATGTGTGATTGCTTTTTGAGGAAGGCAAATGCACCATATCTGTTTTCCACAGCTCCGAAACCAATACACGGGGGCTCGGAAAGCAGAGGGTATAATTTGTGAATAGGTTTTTGAGGAAAGGAAATGCGCCGTGTCTGTTTTCCACAGCTCCGAAATTAGTAGACCTGGGGCTTGGAAAGCAAAGGGTAAAATTTGTGAATAGGATTTTGAGGAAAGGGAATACACTGTATCTGTTTTCCACAGTCCCGAAACAAATAGGCGGGGGCTCGTAAAGCAGAGGGTAAAATGTGTGATTGCTTTTTGAGGAAAGTAAATGCACTGTATCTGTTTTCCACAGCCCCTAAACCAATACGCGGAGGCTCGTAAAGCAAAGGGTAAAATTTGTGACTGGTTTTTGAGGAAGGGAAATGCGCCGTATATGTTTTCCACAGCTCCGAAACCAATACGCGGCGGCTCGGAAAGCAGAGGGCATAATTTGTAAATAGGTTTTTGAGGAAAGGAAATGCGCCGTATCTGTTTTCACAGCCCAGAAACCAATACGCAGGGGAACCGAAAGCAGACGGTAAAATTTCTGATTGGTTTTCGAGGATAGGAAATGCGCCGTATCTGTCCTCCAAAGCGTCGAAACCAGTAGACCGGGGACTTGGAAAGCTGATGGTAAAATTTGTGCATTGGTTTTTGAGGAAAATAAATGTGCCGTATCTGTCTTCCACAGCTTCGAAACCAGTAGACAGGGGGCTCGGAAAACAAAAGGTAAAATTGGAAATTGGTTTTAGAGAAAAGAAAACGCGCCGTATCTGTCCTCCAAAGCTTCGAAACCAGTAGACCGGGAGCTTGGAAAGCAAAGGGTAAAATTTCTGAATAAGTTTTTGAGGAAAGAAAATGCACCGTATCTGTTTTCGACAGCCCCGAAACAATACGCGGGGGCTCGGAAAGCAGAGGGTAAAATTTCTGATTGGTTTTTGAGGAAGGAAAATGCGCCGTTTCTGTCCTCCAAAGCTTCGAAACCAGTAGACCGGGAGCTTGTAAAGCAAGGGGTAAAATTTGTGAATAGGTTTTTGAGGAAAGGAAATGCACCATATCTGTTTTACACAGCCCCGAAACCAATGCACGGGTGCACGGAAAGCAAGGATAAAATTTGTGATTAGTTTTTGAGGAAAGAAAATGCGCCGTATGTTTACCACAGCTCCGAAACCAATACGCGGGGGCTCGGAAAGCTGAGGGTAAAATTTTTTCATTGGCTTTTGAGAAAAAGAAACGCGCCGTATCTGCCTTCCACGGCTTCGAAATTAGTAGACCGGGGGCTTGGAAAACAGACGGTAAGATTTGTTCATTGCTTTTTGAGGAAAGGAAATGCGCCGTATCTGCCTTCCACGGCTTCGAAACAAGCAGAGGGTAAAATTAGTTCATTGGTTTTTGAGGAAATAAAATCAGCCGTATCAGTCCTACAAAGCTTCGAAACCAGGAGACCGAGATCTTGGAAAGCAAAGGGTAAAATCTGTGAATAAGATTTTGAGGAAAGGAAATACACTGTATCTGTTTTCCACAGTCCCGAAACAAATAGGCGGGGGCTCGTAAAGCAGAGGGTAAAATGTGTGATTGCTTTTTGAGGAAGGAAAATGCGCCATATCTGTTTTCCACAGCTCCGAAACCAATACACGGGGGCTCGGAAAGCAGAGGGTATAATTTGTAAATAGGTTTTTGAGGAACGTAAATGCAGTGTATCTGTTTTCCACAGCCCGAAACCAATACTCAGGGGCTCGGATAGCAGAGGGTAAAATTTGTTCAATAGTTTATGGGGAAATGAAACGCGCCGTATCTGCCTTCCACAGCCCAGAAACCAATACGCGGGGGTACGGAAAGGAGAGGGTAAAATTTGTGATTGGTTTTTGAGGAAAGGAAATGCGCCGTATCTGTCCTCCGAAGCTTCTAAACCAGTAGACCGGGACCTTTTAAATCAAAGGGTAAAATTTGTGAATAGGTTTTTCTAGAAAGGAAATGCACCGTATCTGTTTTCCGCAGCCCCGAAACCAATAAGCAGGGGCTCGAAAATCAGAGGGCAAAATTAGTTCATTGATTTATGAGGAAGTGAAATGCGCCGTATCTGCCTTCCACAGCTTCGAAATTAGTAGACCGGGGGCTTGGAAAACAGACGGTAAAATTTGTTCATTGGGTTTTGAGGAAAGGAAATGCGCCGTATCAGTCCTACAAAGCTTCGAAACCAGGAGACCGGGATCACGGAAAGCAAAGGGTAAAATCTGTGAATAAGATTTTGAGGAAAGGAAATACACTGTCTGTTTTCCACAGTCCCGAAACAAATAGGCGGGGGCTCGTAAAGCAGAGGGTAAAATGTGTGATTGCTTTTTGAGGAAGGCAAATGCACCATATCTGTTTTCCACAGCTCCGAAACCAATACACGGGGGCTCGGAAAGCAGAGGGTATAATTTGTGAATAGGTTTTTGAGGAAAGGAAATGCGCCGTGTCTGTTTTCCACAGCTCCGAAATTAGTAGACCTGGGGCTTGGACAGCAAAGGGTAAAATTTGTGAATAGGATTTTGAGGAAAGGGAATACACTGTATCTGTTTTCCACAGTCCCGAAACAAATAGGCGGGGGCTCGTAAAGCAGAGGGTAAAATGTGTGATTGCTTTTTGAGGAAAGTAAATGCACTGTATCTGTTTTCCACAGCCCCTAAACCAATACGCGGAGGCTCGTAAAGCAAAGGGTAAAATTTGTGACTGGTTTTTGAGGAAGGGAAATGCGCCGTATATGTTTTCCACAGCTCCGAAACCAATACGCGGCGGCTCGGAAAGCAGAGGGCATAATTTGTAAATAGGTTTTTGAGGAAAGGAAATGCGCCGTATCTGTTTTCACAGCCCAGAAACCAATACGCAGGGGAACCGAAAGCAGACGGTAAAATTTCTGATTGGTTTTCGTGGATAGGAAATGCGCCGTATCTGTCCTCCAAAGCGTCGAAACCAGTAGACCGGGGACTTGGAAAGCTGATGGTAAAATTTGTGCATTGGTTTTTGAGGAAAATAAATGTGCCGTATCTGTCTTCCACAGCTTCGAAACCAGTAGACAGGGGGCTCGGAAAACAAAAGGTAAAATTGGAAATTGGTTTTAGAGAAAAGAAAACGCGCCGTATCTGTCCTCCAAAGCTTCGAAACCAGTAGACCGGGAGCTTGGAAAGCAAAGGGTAAAATTTCTGAATAAGTTTTTGAGGAAAGAAAATGCACCGTATCTGTTTTCGACAGCCCCGAAACAATACGCGGGGGCTCGGAAAGCAGAGGGTAAAATTTCTGATTGGTTTTTGAGGAAGGAAAATGCGCCGTTTCTGTCCTCCAAAGCTTCGAAACCAGTAGACCGGGAGCTTGTAAAGCAAGGGGTAAAATTTGTGAATAGGTTTTTGAGGAAAGGAAATGCACCATATCTGTTTTACACAGCCCCGAAACCAATGCACGGGTGCACGGAAAGCAAGGATAAAATTTGTGATTAGTTTTTGAGGAAAGAAAATGCGCCGTATGTTTACCACAGCTCCGAAACCAATACGCGGGGGCTCGGAAAGCTGAGGGTAAAATTTTTTCATTGGCTTTTGAGAAAAAGAAACGCGCCGTATCTGCCTTCCACGGCTTCGAAATTAGTAGACCGGGGGCTTGGAAAACAGACGGTAAGATTTGTTCATTGCTTTTTGAGGAAAGGAAATGCGCCGTATCTGCCTTCCACGGCTTCGAAACAAGCAGAGGGTAAAATTAGTTCATTGGTTTTTGAGGAAATAAAATCAGCCGTATCAGTCCTACAAAGCTTCGAAACCAGGAGACCGAGATCTTGGAAAGCAAAGGGTAAAATCTGTGAATAAGATTTTGAGGAAAGGAAATACACTGTATCTGTTTTCCACAGTCCCGAAACAAATAGGCGGGGGCTCGTAAAGCAGAGGGTAAAATGTGTGATTGCTTTTTGAGGAAGGAAAATGCGCCATATCTGTTTTCCACAGCTCCGAAACCAATACACGGGGGCTCGGAAAGCAGAGGGTATAATTTGTAAATAGGTTTTTGAGGAACGTAAATGCACTGTATCTGTTTTCCACAGCCCCGAAAACAATACGCGGACACTCGTAAAGCAGAGGGTAAAATTTGTGACTGGTTTTTGAGGAAGGGAAATGTGCCGTATCTGTTTTCCACTGCTCCGAAACCAATACGCGGGGGCTTGGAAAGCAAAGGGCAAAATTTGTGAATAGGATTTTGAGGAAGGGAAATGCGCCGTATCTCCCTTCCACAGCTTTGAAACCAGTAGACCGGGGACTTGGAAAGGTGAGGGTAAAATTTGTGCATTGGTTTTTGAGGAAAATAAATGCACCGTATCTGTCTTCCACAGCTTCGAAACCAGTAGACAGGGGGCTCGGAAAGCAAAAGGTTAAATTGGAAATTTGGTTTCTGAGAAAAGAAAACGCGCCGTATCTGTCCTCCAAAGCTTCGAAACCAGTAGACCGGGAGCTTGGAAAGTGAAGGGTAAAACTTCTGAATAGGTTTTTGAGGAAAGAAAATGCACCGTATCTGTTTTCGACAGCCCCGAAACAATACGCGGGGGCTCGGAAAGCAGAGGGTAAAATTTCTGATTGGTTTTTGAGGAAGGAAAATGCGCCGTTTCTGTCCTCCAAAGCTTCGAAACCAGTAGACCGGGAGCTTGGAAAGCAAAAGGTAAAATTTGTGAATAGGTTTTTGAGGAAAGGAAATGCACCATATCTATTTTCCACAGCCCCGAAACCAATGCGCGGGGGCACGGAAAGCAAGGGTAAAATTTGTGATTAGTTTTTGAGGAAAGAAAATGCGCCGTATGTTTACCACAGCTCCGAAACCAATACGCGGGGGCTCGGAAAGCTGAGGGTAAAAGTTTTTCATTGGCTTTTGAGAAAAAGAAACGCGCCGTATCTGCCTTTCACGGCTTCGAAACCAGTAGACCAGGGGCTTGGAAAGCGAAGGGTAAAATTTGTGTATTGGTTTTTGAGGGAAAGAAATGCGCCGTATCCGCCTTCCACAGCTTCGAAACCAGTAGACCGGGAGCTTGGAAACCAAAGGGTAAAATTTGTGAATAGGTTTTTGAGGAAGGGAAATGCAGCGTATCTGTCCACCAAAGCTTCGAAAGCAGTAGACCGGAAGCTTGGAAAGCAAAGGGTAAAATATGTGAATCGGTTTTTGAGGAAAGGAAATTCACTGTATCTGTTTTCCACAGCCCCGAGACCAATACGCGGGGGCTCGGAAAGCAAGGGTAAAATTTGTGATTGGTTTTTGAGGAAAGAAAATGCGAAGTATGTTTACCACAGCTCCGAAACCAATACGCGGGGGCTCGGAAAGCTGAGGGTAAAATTTTTTCATTGGTTTTTGAGGAAAAGAAACGCGCCGTATCTGCCTTCCGCAGCTTTGAAATCAGTAGACCGGGGGCTTGGAAAGCAGAGGGTAAAATTTGTGCTTTGGGGTTTGAGGAAAGGAAATGCGCCGTATCTCCCTTCCACAGCTTCGAAACTAGTAGACCGGGGGCTTGGAAAGCAGAGGATAAAATTTGTGATTGGTTTTTGAATAGAGGAAATGCGCCGTATCTGTTTTCCACAGCCCCAAAACCAATACGCTATGGCTCGGAAAGCAGAGGGTAAACTTTGAAATTGATATTGAGGAAAGAAAATCCGCCGTATCTGTCCTCCAAAGCTTCGAAATCAGTAGACCGGGAGCTTGGAAAGCAAAGGGTAAAATTTGTGAATAGGTTTTGGAGGAAGGGAAATGCACCGTATCTGTCTTCCAATGCTCCGAAACAAATAACCGGGGGTATGGAAAGCAGGGGGTAAAAGTAGTAAATAGGTTTTCAAGGAAATGAAATGCGCCATATCTCTATTCCCTAACTTGGAAACCAGTAGAGCGGGGGCAGGGAAAGCAGAGGCAAAAATTTTTGTATTGGTTTTTGAGGAATGAAAATGACCATATCTCTCTTCTACTGCTTCGAAACCAGTAGGCCGCGCGCTTGAAAAGCAAAGAGTAAATTTTGTTCATTGGTTTATGAGGAAATGAAATATGCCGTATCTGCCTTCCACAGCTTCGAAATCAGTAGACCGGGGGCTTCGAAAGGAGACGGTAAAATTTGTGCATTGGTTTTTGAGGAAAGGAAATGCGCCGTATTTGCCCTTCACAGCTTCGAAACCAGTAGACCGGGGGCTCGGAAAGCAAAAGGTAAAATTGAAATTGCTTCTTGAGGAAAGAAAATGCGCCGTATCAGTCCTACAAGGATTCGAAGCCAGTAGAATGGGAGCTTGGAAGCAAAGGGTAAAATTTGTGAATAGGATTTTGAGGAAAGGAAATGCACTGTATCTGTTTTCCAGAACCCGAAACCAATACGCGGGGTCTCGGAAAGCAGAGGCTAAAATTTGTTCAATAGTTTATGAGGAAATGAAATGCGCCGTATCTGCCTTCCACAGCTTCGAAATCAGTAGACCGGGGGCTTGGAAAAGAGATGGTAAAATTTGTGGATTGGTTTTTGAGGAAAGGAAATGCGCCGTGTCTGCCTTCCACAGCTTCGAAACCAGTAGACCGGGAGCTTGGAAAGCAGAGGGTAAAATATATGAATCGGTTTTTCAGGAAAGGAAATTCACTGTATCTGTTTTCCACAGCCCCGAGACCAATACGCGGGGGCTCGGAAAGCGGAGGGTAAAATTTGTGTTTCGTTTTTGAGGAAATGAAATTCGCCGTATCTGCCTCCACAGCTTCGAAACCAGTACGCGGGGCTCGGAAAGCAGAGGGTAAAATTTGTGATTGTTTTTTGAGGAAAGGAAATGCGCCGTATCTGTCCTCTGAAGCTTCGAAACCAGTAGACCGGGAGCTTGGAAATCAAAGGGTAAAATTTTTGAATATGTTTTTGAGGAAAGGAAATGCACCGTATCTGTTTTCCGCAGCCCCGAAACCAATAAGCAGGGGCTCGAAAATAGGAGGGCAAAATTAGTTCATTGGTTTATGAGGAAGTGAAATGCGCCGTATCTGCCTTCCACAGCTCCGAAACCAATACACGGGGGCTCGGAAAGCAGAGGGTATAATTTGTGAATACGTTTTTGAGGAAAGGAAATGCGCCGTGTCTGTTTTCCACAGCTCCGAAATTAGTAGACCTGGGGCTTGGAAAGCAAAGGGTAAAATTTGTGAATATGATTTTGAGGAAAGGAAATACACTGTATCTCTTTTTCCACAGTCCCGAAACAAATAGGCGGGGGCTCGTAAAGCAGAGGGTAAAATGCGTGATTGCTTTTTGAGGAAAGTAAATGTACTGTATCTGTTTTCCACAGCCCCGAAACCCATACGCGGAGGCTCGTAAAGCAGAGGGTAAAATTTGTGACTGGTTGTTGAGGAAGGGAAATGCGCCGTATATGTTTTCCACAGCTCCGAAACCAATACGCGGCGGCTCGGAAAGCAGAGGGTATAATTTGTAAATAGGTTTTTGAGGAAAGGAAATGCGCCGTATCTGTTTTCACAGCCCAGAAACCAATACGCAGGGGAACCGAAAGGAGACGGTGAAATTTCTGATTGGTTTTCGAGGATAGGAAATGCGCCGTATCTGTCCTCCAAAGCATCGAAACCAGTAGACCGGGAGCTTGGAAATCAAAGTGTAAAATTTGTGAATAGGTTTTTGAGGAAGGGAAATGCGCCGTATCTCCCTTCCACAGCTTTGAAACCAGTCGACCGGGGACTTGGAAAGCTGAGGGTAAAATTTGTGCATTGGTTTTTGAGGAAAATAAATGTGCTGTATCTGTCTTCCACAGCTTCGAAACCAATAGACAGGGGGCTCGGAAAGCAAAAGGTAAAATTGGAAATTGATTTTTTGAGAAAAGAAAACGCGCCGTATCTGTCCTCCAAAGCTTCGAAACCAGTAGACTGGGAGCTTGGAAAGCAAAGGGTAAAATTTCTGAATAGGTTTTTGAGCAAAGAAAATGCACCGTATCTGTTTTCGACAGCCCCGAAACAATACGCGGGGGCTCGGAAAGCAGAGGGTAAAATTTCTGATTGGTTTTTGAGGAAGGAAAATGCGCCGTTTCTGTCCTCCAAAGCTTCGAAACCAGTAGACCGGGAGCTTGGAAAGCAAAGGGTAAAATTTGTGAATAGGTTTTTGAGGAAAGGAAATGCACCATATCTGTTTTACACAGCCCCGAAACCAATCCGCGGGTGCACGGAAAGCAAGGGTAAAATTTGTGATTAGTTTTTGAGGAAAGAAAATGCGCCGTATGTTTACCACAGCTCCGAAACCAATACGCGGGGGCTCGGAAAGCTGAGGGTAAAATTTTTTCATTGGCTTTTGAGAAAAAGAAACGCGCCGTATCTGCCTTCCACGGCTTCGAAACCAGTAGAGCAGGGGCTTGGAAAGCGAAGGGTAAAATTTGTGAATAGGTTTTTGAGGAAGGGAAATGCGCCGTATCTGTTTTCCACAGCTCCGAAACCAATACTTGGGGGCTCGGAAAGCAGAGGGTAAACTTTGTTCATTGGTTTATGAGGAAATGAAATGCGCCGTATCAGCCTTCCGCAGCTTCGAAATCAGTAGACCGGGGGCTTGGAAAGCAAAGGGTAAAATTTGTGCTTTGGTGTTTGAGGAAAGGAAATGCGCCATATCCGCCTTCCACAGCTTCGAAACCAGTAGACGGGGGCTTGGAAAGCAGAGGGTAAAATTTCTGATTGGTTTTTGAGGAAGGAAAATGCACCATATCTGTCCGCCAAAGCTTCGAAAGCAGTAGACCGGAAGCTTGGAAATCAACGGGTAAAATATGTGAATCGGTTTTTGATTTAAAAAAATTCACTGTATCTGTTTTCCACAGCCCCGAGACCAATACGCGGGGGCTCGAAAAGCAAGGGTAAAATTTGTGATTGGTTTTTGAGGAAAGAAAATGCGAAGTATGTTTACCACAGCTCCGAAACCAATACGCGGGGGCTCGGAAAGCTGAGGGTAAAATTTTTTCATTGGTTTTTGAGGAACAGAAACGCGCCGTGTCTGCCTTCCTCAGCTTCGAAACCAGTAGACCAGGGGCTTGGAAAGCAAAGGGTAAAATTTGTGAATAGGTTTTTGAGGAAGGGAAATGCGCCGTATCTGTTTTCCACAGCCCCGAGACCAATACGCGGGGGCTCGGAAAGCGGAGGGTAAAATTTGTGTTTGGTTTTTGAGGAAATGAAATTCGCCGTATCTGCCTTCCACAGCTTCGAAACCATTACGCGGGGGCTCGGAAAGCAGAGGGTAAAATTTGTGATTGTTTTTTGAGGAAACGAATTGCACTGTATCTGTTTTCCACAGCCCGAAACCAATACGCAGGGGCTCGGAAAGCAGAGGGTAAAATTTGTTCAATGGTTTATGAGGAAATGAAATGCGCCGTATCTGCCTTCCACAGCTTCGAAATCAGTAGACCGGGGGCTTGGAAAAGAGACGGTAAAATTTGTGGATTGGTTTTTGAGGAAAGGAAATGCGCCGTGTCTGCCTTCCACGGCTTCGAAACCAGCAGAGGGTAAAATTAGTGCATTGGTTTTTGAGGAAAGAAAATGCGCCGTATCAGTCCTACAAAGCTACGAAACCAGGAGACCGGGATCTTGGAAAGCAAAGGGTAAAATCTGTGAATAAAATTTTGAGGGAAGGAAATACACTGTATCTGTTTTCCACAGTCCCGAAACAAATAGGCGGGGGCTCGTAAAGCAGAGGGCAAAATGTGTGATTGCTTTTTGAGGAAGGGAAATGCGCCATATCTGTTTTCCACAGCTCCGAAACCAATACACGGGGGCTCGGAAAGCAGAGGGTATAATTTGTGAATAGGTTTTTGAGGAAAGGAAATGCGCCGTGTCTGTTTTCCACAGCTCCGAAATTAGTAGACCTGGGGCTTGGAAAGCAAAGGGTAAAATTTGTGAATAGGATTTTGAGGAAAGTAAATGCACTGTATCTGTTTTCCACAGCCCCGAAACCAATACGCGGAGGCTCGTAAAGCAGAGGGTAAAATTTGTGACTGGTTATTGAGGAAAGGAAATGCGCCGTATCTGTTTTCCACAGCCCCAAACCAATACGCGGGGGCTCGGAAAGCAGAGGGTATAATTTGTAAATAGGTTTTTGAGGAAAGGAAATGCGCCGTATCTGTCCTCCAAAGCGTCGAAACCAGTAGACCGGGAGCTTGGAAATCAAAGTGTAAAATTTGTGAATTCGTTTTTGAGGAAGGGAAATGCGCCGTATCTCCCTTCCACAGCTTTGAAACCAGTAGACCGGGGACTTGGAAAGCTGAGGGTAAAATTTGTGCATTGGTTTTTGAGGAAAATAAATGCGCCATATCTGTCTTCCACTGCTTCGAAACAAGTAGACAGGGGGCTCGGAAAGGAAAAGGTAAAATTGGAAATTGGTTTTTGAGAAAAGAAAACGCGCCGTATCTGTCCTCCAAAGCTTCGAAACCAGTAGACCGGGAGCTTGGAAAGCAAAGGGTAAAATTTCTGAATAGGTTTTTGAGGAAAGAAAATGCACCGTATCTGTTTTCGACAGCCCCGAAACAATACGCGGGGGCTCGGAAAGCAGAAGGTAAAATTTCTGATTGGTTTTTGAGGAAGGAAAATGCGCCGTTTCTGTCCTCCAAAGCTTCGAAACCAGTAGACCGGGAGCTTGGAAAGCAAAGGGTAAAATTTGTGAATAGGTTTTTGAGGAAACGAAATGCACCATATCTGTTTTCCACAGCCCCGAAACCAATGCGCGGGGGCACGGAAAGCAAGGGTAAATTTGTGATTAGTTTTTGAGGAAAGAAAATGCGCCGTATGTTTACCACAGCTCCGAAACCAATACGCGGGGGCTCGGAAAGCTGAGGGTAAAATTTTTTCATTGGCTTTTGAGAAAAAGAAACACACCGTATCTGCCTTCCACGGCTTCGAAACCAGTAGACCAGGGGCTTGGAAAGCGAAGGGTAAAATTTGTGAATAGGTTTTTGAGGAAGGGAAATGCACCATATCTGTCCGCCAAAGCTTCGAAAGCAGTAGACCGGAAGCTTGGAAATCAACGGGTAAAATATGTGAATCGGTTTTTGATTTAAAAAAAATCACTGTATCTGTTTCCACAGCCCCGAGACCAATACGCGGGGGCTCGAAAACCAAGGGTAAAATTTGTGATTGGTTTTTGAGGAAAGAAAATGCGAAGTATGTTTACCACAGCTCCGAAACCAATACGCGGGGGCTCGGAAAGCTGAGGGTGAAATTTTTTCAGTGGTTTTTGAGGAAAAGAAACGCGCCGTATCTGCCTTCCTCAGCTTCGAAACCAGTAGACCAGGGGCTTGGAAAGCAATGGGTAAAATTTGAAAATAGGTTTTTGAGGAAGGGAAATGCGCCGTATCTGTTTTCAACAGCCCCGAGACCAATACGAGGGGGCTAGGAAAGCAGAGGGTAAAATTTGTTCAATAGTTTGTGAGGAAATGAAATGCGCCGTATCTGCCTTCCACAGCTTCGAAATCAGTAGACGGGGGGCTTGGAAAGCAAAGGGTAAAATTTGTGAATAGGTTTTGGAGGAAGGGAAATGCACCGTATCTGTCTTCCAATGCTCCGAAACAAATAACCGGGGGTATGGAAAGCAGGGGGTAAAAGTAGTAAATAGGTTTTCAAGGAAATGAAATGCGCCATATCTGTATTCCCTAGCTTGGAAACCAGTAGAGCGGGGGCAGGGAAAGCAGAGGCAAACATTTTTGTATTGGTTTTTGATAAATGAAAATGACCATATCTCTCTTCTACTGCTTCGAAACCAGTAGACCGCGCGCTTGAAAAGCAAAGAGTAAATTTTGTTCATTGGTTTATGAGGAAATGAAATATGCCGTATCTGCCTTCCACAGCTTCGAAATCAGTAGACCGGGGGCTTCGAAAGGAGACGGTAAAATTTGTGCATTGGTTTTTGAGGAAAGGAAATGCGCCGTATCTGTTTTCCACAGCCCCAAACCAATACGCGGGGGCTCGGAAAGCAGAGGGTATAATTTGTAAATAGGTTTTTGAGGAAAGGAAATGCGCCGTATCTGTCCTCCAAAGCGTCGAAACCAGTAGACCGGGAGCTTGGAAATCAAAGTGTAAAATTTGTGAATTCGTTTTTGAGGAAGGGAAATGCGCCGTATCTCCCTTCCACAGCTTTGAAACCAGTAGACCGGGGACTTGGAAAGCTGAGGGTAAAATTTGTGCATTGGTTTTTGAGGAAAATAAATGCGCCATATCTGTCTTCCACTGCTTCGAAACAAGTAGACAGGGGGCTCGGAAAGGAAAAGGTAAAATTGGAAATTGGTTTTTGAGAAAAGAAAACGCGCCGTATCTGTCCTCCAAAGCTTCGAAACCAGTAGACCGGGAGCTTGGAAAGCAAAGGGTAAAATTTCTGAATAGGTTTTTGAGGAAAGAAAATGCACCGTATCTGTTTTCGACAGCCCCGAAACAATACGCGGGGGCTCGGAAAGCAGAAGGTAAAATTTCTGATTGGTTTTTGAGGAAGGAAAATGCGCCGTTTCTGTCCTCCAAAGCTTCGAAACCAGTAGACCGGGAGCTTGGAAAGCAAAGGGTAAAATTTGTGAATAGGTTTTTGAGGAAACGAAATGCACCATATCTGTTTTCCACAGCCCCGAAACCAATGCGCGGGGGCACGGAAAGCAAGGGTAAATTTGTGATTAGTTTTTGAGGAAAGAAAATGCGCCGTATGTTTACCACAGCTCCGAAACCAATACGCGGGGGCTCGGAAAGCTGAGGGTAAAATTTTTTCATTGGCTTTTGAGAAAAAGAAACACACCGTATCTGCCTTCCACGGCTTCGAAACCAGTAGACCAGGGGCTTGGAAAGCGAAGGGTAAAATTTGTGAATAGGTTTTTGAGGAAGGGAAATGCACCATATCTGTCCGCCAAAGCTTCGAAAGCAGTAGACCGGAAGCTTGGAAATCAACGGGTAAAATATGTGAATCGGTTTTTGATTTAAAAAAAATCACTGTATCTGTTTCCACAGCCCCGAGACCAATACGCGGGGGCTCGAAAACCAAGGGTAAAATTTGTGATTGGTTTTTGAGGAAAGAAAATGCGAAGTATGTTTACCACAGCTCCGAAACCAATACGCGGGGGCTCGGAAAGCTGAGGGTGAAATTTTTTCAGTGGTTTTTGAGGAAAAGAAACGCGCCGTATCTGCCTTCCTCAGCTTCGAAACCAGTAGACCAGGGGCTTGGAAAGCAATGGGTAAAATTTGAAAATAGGTTTTTGAGGAAGGGAAATGCGCCGTATCTGTTTTCAACAGCCCCGAGACCAATACGAGGGGGCTAGGAAAGCAGAGGGTAAAATTTGTTCAATAGTTTGTGAGGAAATGAAATGCGCCGTATCTGCCTTCCACAGCTTCGAAATCAGTAGACGGGGGGCTTGGAAAGCAAAGGGTAAAATTTGTGAATAGGTTTTGGAGGAAGGGAAATGCACCGTATCTGTCTTCCAATGCTCCGAAACAAATAACCGGGGGTATGGAAAGCAGGGGGTAAAAGTAGTAAATAGGTTTTCAAGGAAATGAAATGCGCCATATCTGTATTCCCTAGCTTGGAAACCAGTAGAGCGGGGGCAGGGAAAGCAGAGGCAAACATTTTTGTATTGGTTTTTGATAAATGAAAATGACCATATCTCTCTTCTACTGCTTCGAAACCAGTAGACCGCGCGCTTGAAAAGCAAAGAGTAAATTTTGTTCATTGGTTTATGAGGAAATGAAATATGCCGTATCTGCCTTCCACAGCTTCGAAATCAGTAGACCGGGGGCTTCGAAAGGAGACGGTAAAATTTGTGCATTGGTTTTTGAGGAAAGGAAATGCGCCGTATCTGTTTTCCACAGCCCCAAACCAATACGCGGGGGCTCGGAAAGCAGAGGGTATAATTTGTAAATAGGTTTTTGAGGAAAGGAAATGCGCCGTATCTGTCCTCCAAAGCGTCGAAACCAGTAGACCGGGAGCTTGGAAATCAAAGTGTAAAATTTGTGAATTCGTTTTTGAGGAAGGGAAATGCGCCGTATCTCCCTTCCACAGCTTTGAAACCAGTAGACCGGGGACTTGGAAAGCTGAGGGTAAAATTTGTGCATTGGTTTTTGAGGAAAATAAATGCGCCATATCTGTCTTCCACTGCTTCGAAACAAGTAGACAGGGGGCTCGGAAAGGAAAAGGTAAAATTGGAAATTGGTTTTTGAGAAAAGAAAACGCGCCGTATCTGTCCTCCAAAGCTTCGAAACCAGTAGACCGGGAGCTTGGAAAGCAAAGGGTAAAATTTCTGAATAGGTTTTTGAGGAAAGAAAATGCACCGTATCTGTTTTCGACAGCCCCGAAACAATACGCGGGGGCTCGGAAAGCAGAAGGTAAAATTTCTGATTGGTTTTTGAGGAAGGAAAATGCGCCGTTTCTGTCCTCCAAAGCTTCGAAACCAGTAGACCGGGAGCTTGGAAAGCAAAGGGTAAAATTTGTGAATAGGTTTTTGAGGAAACGAAATGCACCATATCTGTTTTCCACAGCCCCGAAACCAATGCGCGGGGGCACGGAAAGCAAGGGTAAATTTGTGATTAGTTTTTGAGGAAAGAAAATGCGCCGTATGTTTACCACAGCTCCGAAACCAATACGCGGGGGCTCGGAAAGCTGAGGGTAAAATTTTTTCATTGGCTTTTGAGAAAAAGAAACACACCGTATCTGCCTTCCACGGCTTCGAAACCAGTAGACCAGGGGCTTGGAAAGCGAAGGGTAAAATTTGTGAATAGGTTTTTGAGGAAGGGAAATGCACCATATCTGTCCGCCAAAGCTTCGAAAGCAGTAGACCGGAAGCTTGGAAATCAACGGGTAAAATATGTGAATCGGTTTTTGATTTAAAAAAAATCACTGTATCTGTTTCCACAGCCCCGAGACCAATACGCGGGGGCTCGAAAACCAAGGGTAAAATTTGTGATTGGTTTTTGAGGAAAGAAAATGCGAAGTATGTTTACCACAGCTCCGAAACCAATACGCGGGGGCTCGGAAAGCTGAGGGTGAAATTTTTTCAGTGGTTTTTGAGGAAAAGAAACGCGCCGTATCTGCCTTCCTCAGCTTCGAAACCAGTAGACCAGGGGCTTGGAAAGCAATGGGTAAAATTTGAAAATAGGTTTTTGAGGAAGGGAAATGCGCCGTATCTGTTTTCAACAGCCCCGAGACCAATACGAGGGGGCTAGGAAAGCAGAGGGTAAAATTTGTTCAATAGTTTGTGAGGAAATGAAATGCGCCGTATCTGCCTTCCACAGCTTCGAAATCAGTAGACGGGGGGCTTGGAAAGCAGAGGGTAAAATTTGTGAATAGGTTTTGGAGGAAGGGAAATGCACCGTATCTGTCTTCCAATGCTCCGAAACAAATAACCGGGGGTATGGAAAGCAGGGGGTAAAAGTAGTAAATAGGTTTTCAAGGAAATGAAATGCGCCATATCTGTATTCCCTAGCTTGGAAACCAGTAGAGCGGGGGCAGGGAAAGCAGAGGCAAACATTTTTGTATTGGTTTTTGATAAATGAAAATGACCATATCTCTCTTCTACTGCTTCGAAACCAGTAGACCGCGCGCTTGAAAAGCAAAGAGTAAATTTTGTTCATTGGTTTATGAGGAAATGAAATATGCCGTATCTGCCTTCCACAGCTTCGAAATCAGTAGACCGGGGGCTTCGAAAGGAGACGGTAAAATTTGTGCATTGGTTTTTGAGGAAAGGAAATGCGCCGTATTTGCCCTTCACAGCTTCGAAACCAGTAGACCGGGGGCTCGGAAAGCAAAAGGTAAAATTGAAATTGCTTTTTGAGGAAAGAAAATGCGCCGTATCAGTCCTACAAGGATTCGAAACCAGTAGACCGGGAGCTTGGAAGCAAAGGGTAAAATTTGTGAATAGGATTTTGAGGAAAGGAAATGCACTGTATCTGTTTTCCACAGCCCGAAACCAATACGCGGGGTCTCGGAAAGCAGAGGCTAAAATTTGTTCAATAGTTTATGAGGAAATGAAATGCGCCGTATCTACCTTCCACAGCTTCGAAATCAGTAGACCGGGGGCTTGGAAAAGAGACGGTAAAATTTGTGGATTGGTTTTTGAGGAAAGGAAATGCGCCGTGTCGGCCTTCCACAGCCTCGAAACCAGTAGACCGGGAGCTTGGAAAGGAAAATGTAAAATATGTGAATCGGTTTTTGAGGAAAGGAAATTCACTGTATCTGTTTTCCACAGCCCCGAGACCAATACGCTGGGGCTCGGAAAGCAGAGGGTAAAATTTGTGTTTGGTTTTTGAGGAAATGAAATTTGCCGTATCTGCCTTCCACAGCTTCGAAACCAATACGGGGGGGCTCGGAAAGCAGAGGGTAAAATTTGTGATTGTTTTTTGAGGAAAGGAAATGCACTGTATCTCTTTTCCACAGCCCGAAACCAATACGCGGGGGCTCGGAAAGCAGAGGGTAAAATTTGTTCAATAGTTTATGGGGAAATGAAATGCGCCGTATCTGCCTTCCACAGCTTCGAAACCAGTAGACCGGGAGCATGGAAAGCAGAGGGTAAAATATATGAAGCGGTTTTTGAGGAAAGGAAATTCACTGTATCTGTTTTCCACAGCCCCGAGACCAATACGCGGGGGCTCGGAAAGCGGAGGGTAAAATTTGTGTTTGGTATTTGAGGAAATGAAATTCGCCGTATCTGCCTTCCACAGCTTCGAAACCAATACGCGGGGCTCGGAAAGCAGAGGTTAAAGTTTGTGATTGTTTTTTGAGGAAAGGAAATGCGCCGTATCTGTCCCCCGAAGCTTCGAAACCAGTAGACCGGGAGCTCGGAAATCAAAGGGTAAAATTTGTGAATATGTTTTTGAGGAAAGGAAATGCACCGTATCTGTTTTCCGCAGCCCCGAAACCAATAAGCAGGGGCTCGAAAATCAGAGGGCAAAATTAGTTCATTGGTTTATGAGGAAGTGAAATGCGCCGTATCTGCCTTCCACAGCTCCGAAACCAATACACGGGGGCTCGGAAAGCAGAGGGTATAATTTGTGAATAGGTTTTTGAGGAAAGGAAATGCGCCGTGTCTGTTTTCCACAGCTCCGAAATTAGTAGACCTGGGGCTTGGAAAGCAAAGGGTAAAATTTGTGAATACTATTTTGAGGAAAGGAAATACACTGTATCTCTTTTTCCACAGTCCCGAAACAAATAGGCGGGGGCTCGTAAAGCAGAGGGTAAAATGTGTGATTGCTTTTTGAGGAAAGTAAATGTACTGTCTCTGTTTTCCACAGCCCCGAAACCCATACGCGGAGGCTCGTAAAGCAGAGGGTAAAATTTGTGACTGGTTTTTGAGGAAGGGAAATGCGCCGTATATGTTTTCCACAGCTCCGAAACCAATACGCGGCGGCTCGGAAAGCAGAGGGTATAATTTGTAAATAGGTTTTTGAGGAAAGGAAATGCGCCGTATCTGTTTTCACAGCCCAGAAACCAATACGCAGGGGAACCGAAAGCAGACGGTAAAATTTCTGATTGGTTTTCGAGGATAGGAAATGCGCCGTATCTCCCTTCCACAGCTTTGAAACCAGTAGACCGGGGACTTGGAAAGCTGAGGGTAAAATTTGTGCATTGGTTTTTGAGGAAAATGAATGTGCCGTATCTGTCTTCCACAGCTTCGAAACCAATAGATAGGGGGCTCGGAAAGCAAAAGGTAAAATTGGAAATTGATTTTTTGAGAAAAGAAAACGCGCCGTATCTGTCCTCCAAAGCTTCGAAACCAGTAGACTGGGAGCTTGGAAAGCAAAGGGTAAAATTTCTGAATAGGTTTTTGAGCAAAGAAAATGCACCGTATCTGTTTTCGACAGCCCCGAAACAATACGCGGGGGCTCGGAAAGCAGAGGGTAAAATTTCTGATTGGTTTTTGAGGAAGGAAAATGCGCCGTTTCTGTCCTCCAAAGCTTCGAAACCAGTAGACCGGGAGCTTGGAAAGCAAAGGGTAAAATTTGTGAATAGGTTTTTGAGGAAAGGAAATGCACCATATCTGTTTTACACAGCCCCGAAACCAATCCGCGGGTGCACGGAAAGCAAGGGTAAAATTTGTGATTAGTTTTTGAGGAAAGAAAATGCGCCGTATGTTTACCACAGCTCCGAAACCAATACGCGGGGGCTCGGAAAGCTGAGGGTAAAATTTTTTCATTGGCTTTTGAGAAAAAGAAACGCGCCATATCTGCCTTCCACGGCTTCGAAACCAGTAGAGCAGGGGCTTGGAAAGCGAAGGGTAAAATTTGTGAATAGGTTTTTGAGGAAGGGAAATGCGCCGTATCTGTTTTCCACAGCTCCGAAACCAATACTTGGGGGCTCGGAAAGCAGAGGGTAAACTTTGTTCATTGGTTTATGAGGAAATGAAATGCGCCGTATCAGCCTTCCGCAGCTTCGAAATCAGTAGACCGGGGGCTTGGAAAGCAAAGGGTAAAATTTGTGCTTTGGTGTTTGAGGAAAGGAAATGCGCCATATCCGCCTTCCACAGCTTCGAAACCAGTAGACGGGGGCTTGGAAAGCAGAGGGTAAAATTTCTGATTGGTTTTTGAGGAAGGAAAATGCACCATATCTGTCCGCCAAAGCTTCGAAAGCAGTAGACCGGAAGCTTGGAAATCAACGGGTAAAATATGTGAATCGGTTTTTGATTTAAAAAAATTCACTGTATCTGTTTTCCACAGCCCCGAGACCAATACGCGGGGGCTCGAAAAGCAAGGGTAAAATTTGTGATTGGTTTTTGAGGAAAGAAAATGCGAAGTATGTTTACCACAGCTCCGAAACCAATACGCGGGGGCTCGGAAAGCTGAGGGTAAAATTTTTTCATTGGTTTTTGAGGAACAGAAACGCGCCGTGCCTGCCTTCCTCAGCTTCGAAACCAGGAGACCAGGGGCTTGGAAAGCAAAGGGTAAAATTTGTGAATAGGTTTTTGAGGAAGGGAAATGCGCCGTATCTGTTTTCCACAGCCCCGAGACCAATACGCGGGGGCTCGGAAAGCGCAGGGTAAAATTTGTGTTTGGTTTTTGAGGAAATGAAATTCGCCGTATCTGCCTTCCACAGCTTCGAAACCAATACGCGGGGGCTCGGAAAGCAGAGGGTAAAATTTGTGATTGTTTTTTGAGGAAACGAATTGCACTGTATCTGTTTTCCACAGCCCGAAACCAATACGCAGGGGCTCGGAAAGCAGAGGGTAAAATGTGTTCAATGGTTTATGAGGAAATGAAATGCGCCGTATCTGCCTTCCACAGCTTCGAAATCAGTAGACCGGGGGCTTGGAAAAGAGACGGTAAAATTTGTGGATTGGTTTTTGAGGAAAGGAAATGCGCCGTGTCTGCCTTCCACGGCTTCGAAACCAGCAGAGGGTAAAATTAGTGCATTGGTTTTTGAGGAAAGAAAATGCGCCGTATCAGTCCTACAAAGCTACGAAACCAGGAGACCGGGATCTTGGAAAGCAAAGGGTAAAATCTGTGAATAAAATTTTGAGGAAAGGAAATACACTGTATCTGTTTTCCACAGTCCCGAAACAAATAGGCGGGGGCTCGTAAAGCAGAGGGCAAAATGTGTGATTGCTTTTTGAAGAAGGGAAATGCGCCATATCTGTTTTCCACAGCTCCGAAACCAATACACGGGGGCTCGGAAAGCAGAGGGTATAATTTGTGAATAGGTTTTTGAGGAAAGGAAATGCGCCGTGTCTGTTTTCCACAGCTCCAAAATTAGTAGACCTGGGGCTTGGAAAGCAAAGGGTAAAATTTGTGAATAGGATTTTGAGGAAAGTAAATGCACTGTATCTGTTTTCCACAGCCCCGAAACCAATACGCGGAGGCTCGTAAAGCAGAGGGTAAAATTTGTGACTGGTTTTTGAGGAAAGGAAATGCGCCGTATCTGTTTTCCACAGCTCCGAAATCAATACGCGGGGGCTCGGAAAGCAGAGGGTATAATTTGTAAATAGGTTTTTGAGGAAAGGAAATGCGCCGTATCTGTTTTCACAGCCCAGAAACCAATACGCAGGGGCACAGAAAGCAGACGGTCAAATTTCTGATTGGTTTTCGAGGATAGGAAATGCGGCGTATCTGTCCTCCAAAGCGTAGAAACCAGTAGACCGGGAGCTTGGAAATCAAAGTGTAAAATTTGTGAATTCGTTTTTGAGGAAGGGAAATGCGCCGTATCTCCCTTCCACAGCTTTGAAACCAGTAGACCGGGGACTTGGAAAGCTGAGGGTAAAATTTGTGCATTGGTTTTTGAGGAAAATAAATGCGCCATATCTGTCTTCCACTGCTTCGAAACAAGTAGACAGGGGGCTCGGAAAGCAAAAGGTAAAATTGGAAATTGGTTTTTGAGAAAAGAAAACGCGCCGTTTCTGTCCTCCAAAGCTTCGAAACCAGTAGACCGGGAGCTTGGAAAGCAAAGGGTAAAATTTGTGAATAGGTTTTTGAGGAAACGAAATGCACCATATCTGTTTTCCACAGCCCCGAAACCAATGCGCGGGGGCACGGGAAGCAAGGGTAAATTTGTGATTAGTTTTTGAGGAAAGAAAATGCGCCGTATGTTTACCACAGCTCCGAAACCAATACGCGGGGGCTCGGAAAGCTGAGGGTAAAATTTTTTCATTGGCTTTTGAGAAAAAGAAACACACCGTATCTGCCTTCCACGGCTTCGAAACCAGTAGACCAGGGGCTTGGAAAGCGAAGGGTAAAATTTGTGAATAGGTTTTTGAGGAAGGGAAATGCGCCGTATCTGTTTTCCACAGCTCCGAAACCAATACTCGGGGGCTCGTAAAGCAGAGGGTAAAATTTGTGACTGGTTTTTGAGGAAGGGAAATGCGCCGTATCTGTTTTCCACAGCTCCGAAACCAATACGCGGGGGCTCGGAAAGCAGAGGGTATAATTTGTAAATAGGTTTTTGAGGTAAGGAAATGCACCGTATCTGTCTTCCAATGCTCCGAAACAAATAACCGGGGGTATGGAAAGCAGGGGGTAAAAGTAGTAAATAGGTTTTCAAGGAAATGAAATGCGCCATATCTGTATTCCCTAGCTTGGAAACCAGTAGAGCGGGGGCAGGGAAAGCAGAGGCAAACATTTTTGTATTGGTTTTTGATGAATGAAAATGACCATATCTCTCTTCTACTGCTTCGAAACCAGTAGACCGCGCGCTTGAAAAGCAAAGAGTAAATTTTGTTCATTGGTTTATGAGGAAATGAAATATGCCGTATCTGCCTTCCACAGCTTCGAAATCAGTAGACCGGGGGCTTCGAAAGGAGACGGTAAAATTTGTGCATTGGTTTTTGAGGAAAGGAAATGCGCCGTATTTGCCCTTCACAGCTTCGAAACCAGTAGACCGGGGGCTCGGAAAGCAAAAGGTAAAATTGAAATTGCTTTTTGAGGAAAGAAAATGCGCCGTATCAGTCCTACAAGGATTCGAAACCAGTAGACCGGGAGCTTGGAAGCAAAGGGTAAAATTTGTGAATAGGATTTTGAGTAAAGGAAATGCACTGTATCTGTTTTCCACAGCCCGAAACCAATACGCGGGGTCTCGGAAAGCAGAGGCTAAAATTTGTTCAATAGTTTATGAGGAAATGAAATGCGCCGTATCTGCCTTTCACAGCTTCGAAATCAGTAGACCGGGGGCTTGGAAAAGAGATGGTAAAATTTGTGGATTGGTTTTGAGGAAAGGAAATGCGCCGTGTCTGCCTTCCACAGCTTCGAAACCAGTAGACCGGGAGCTTGGAAAGCGGAGGGTAAAATATATGAAGCGGTTTTTGAGGAAAGGAAATTCACTGTATCTGTTTTCCACAGCCCCGAGACCAATACGCGGGGGCTCGGAAAGCGGAGGGTAAAATTTGTGTTTGGTATTTGAGGAAATGAAATTCGCCGTATCTGCCTTCCACAGCTTCGAAACCAATACGCGGGGCTCGGAAAGCAGAGGTTAAAGTTTGTGATTGTTTTTTGAGGAAAGGAAATGCGCCGTATCTGTCCTCCGAAGCTTCGAAACCAGTAGACCGGGAGCTCGGAAATGAAAGGGTAAAATTTGTGAATATGTTTTTGAGGAAAGGAAATGCACCGTATCTGTTTTCCGCAGCCCCGAAACCAATAAGCAGGGGCTCGAAAATCAGAGGGCAAAATTAGTTCATTGGTTTATGAGGAAGTGAAATGCGCCGTATCTGCCTTCCACAGCTCCGAAACCAATACACGGGGGCTCGGAAAGCAGAGGGTATAATTTGTGAATAGGTTTTTGAGGAAAGGAAATGCGCCGTGTCTGTTTTCCACAGCTCCGAAATTAGTAGACCTGGGGCTTGGAAAGCAAAGGGTAAAATTTGTGAATATGATTTTGAGGAAAGGAAATACACTGTATCTCTTTTTCCACAGTCCCGAAACAAATAGGCGGGGGCTCGTAAAGCAGAGGGTAAAATGTGTGATTGCTTTTTGAGGAAAGTAAATGTACTGTCTCTGTTTTCCACAGCCCCGAAACCCATACGCGGAGGCTCGTAAAGCAGAGGGTAAAATTTGTGACTGGTTTTTGAGGAAGGGAAATGCGCCGTATATGTTTTCCACAGCTCCGAAACCAATACGCGGCGGCTCGGAAAGCAGAGGGTATAATTTGTAAATAGGTTTTTGAGGAAAGGAAATGCGCCGTATCTGTTTTCACAGCCCAGAAACCAATACGCAGGGGAACCGAAAGCAGACGGTAAAATTTCTGATTGGTTTTCGAGGATAGGAAATGCGCCGTATCTGTCCTCCAAAGCATCGAAACCAGTAGACCGGGTGCTTGGAAATCAAAGTGTAAAATTTGTGAATAGGTTTTTGAGGAAGGGAAATGCGCCGTATCTCCCTTCCACAGCTTTGAAACCAGTAGACCGGGGACTTGGAAAGCTGAGGGTAAAATTTGTGCATTGGTTTTTGAGGAAAATAAATGTGCCGTATCTGTCTTCCACAGCTTCGAAACCAATAGACAGGGGGCTCGGAAAGCAAAAGGTAAAATTGGAAATTGGTTTTTGAGAAAAGAAAACGCGCCGTATCTGTCCTCCAAAGCTTCGAAACCAGTAGACTGGGAGCTTGGAAAGCAAAGGGTAAAATTTCTGAATAGGTTTTTGAGGAAAGAAAATGCACCGTATCTGTTTTCGACACCCCCGAAACAATACGCGGGGGCTCGGAAAGCAGAGGGTAAAATTTCTGATTGGTTTTTGAGGAAGGAAAATGCGCCGTTTCTGTCCTCCAAAGCTTCGAAACCAGTAGACCGGGAGCTTGGAAAGCAAAGGGTAAAATTTGTGAATAGGTTTTTGAGGAAAGGAAATGCACCATATCTGTTTTACACAGCCCCGAAACCAATGCGCGGGTGCACGGAAAGCAAGGGTAAAATTTGTGATTAGTTTTTGAGGAAAGAAAATGCGCCGTATGTTTACCACAGCTCCGAAACCAATACGCGGGGGCTCGGAAAGCTGAGGGTAAAATTTTTTCATTGGCTTTTGAGAAAAAGAAACGCGCCGTATCTGCCTTCCACGGCTTCGAAACCAGTAGAGCAGGGGCTTGGAAAGCGAAGGGTAAAATTTGTGAATAGGTTTTGAGGAAGGGAAATGCGCCGCATCTGTTGTCCACAGCTCCGAAACCAATACTTGGGGGCTCGGAAAGCAGAGGGTAAACTTTGTTCATTGGTTTATGAGGAAATGAAATGCGTCGTATCAGCCTTCCGCAGCTTCGAAATCAGTAGACCGGGGGCTTGGAAAGCAAAGGGTAAATTTTGTGCTTTGGTGTTTGAGGAAAGGAAATGCGCCATATCCGCCTTCCACAGCTTCGAAACCAGTAGACGGGGGCTTGGAAAGCAGAGGGTAAAATTTGTGTATTGGTTTTTGAGGAAGGGAAATGCACCATATCTGTCCGCCAAAGCTTCGAAAGCAGTAGACCGGAAGCTTGGAAATCAACGGGTAAAATATGTGAATCGGTTTTTGATTTAAAAAAATTCACTGTATCTGTTTTCCACAGCCCCGAGACCAATACGCGGGGGCTCGAAAAGCAAGGGTAAAATTTGTGATTGGTTTTTGAGGAAAGAAAATGCAAAGTATGTTTACCACAGCTCCGAAACCAATACGCGGGGGCTCGGAAAGCTGAGGGTAAAATTTTTTCATTCGCTTTTGAGGAACAGAAACGCGCCGTGTCTGCCTTCCTCAGCTTCGAAACCAGTAGACCAGGGGCTTGGAAAGCAAAGGGTAAAATTTGTGAATAGGTTTTTGAGGAAGGGAAATGCGCCGTATCTGTTTTCCACAGCCCCGAGACCAATACGCGGGGGCTCGGAAAGCGGAGGGTAAAATTTGTGTTTGGTTTTTGAGGAAATGAAATTCGCCGTATCTGCCTTCCACAGCTTCGAAACCAATACGCGGGGGCTCGGAAAGCAGAGGGTAAAATTTGTGATTGTTTTTTGAGGAAAGGAATTGCACTGTATCTGTTTTCCACAGCCCGAAACCAATACGCAGGGGCTCGGAAAGCAGAGGGTAAAATTTGTTCAATGGTTTATGAGGAAATGAAATGCGCCGTGTCTGCCTTCCACGGCTTCGAAACCAGCAGAGGGTACAATTAGTGCATTGGTTTTTGAGGAAAGAAAATGCGCCGTATCAGTCCTACAAAGCTACGAAACCAGGAGACCGGGATCTTGGAAAGCAAAGGGTAAAATCTGTGAATAAAATTTTGAGGAAAGGAAATACACTGTATCTGTTTTCCACAGTCCCGAAACAAATAGGCGGGGGCTCGTAAAGCAGAGGGCAACATGTGTGATTGCTTTTTGAGGAAGGGAAATGCGCCATATCTGTTTTACACAGCTCCGAAACCAATACACGGGGGCTCGGAAAGCAGAGGGTATAATTTGTGAATAGGTTTTTGAGGAAAGGAAATGCGCCGTGTCTGTTTTCCACAGCTCCGAAATTAGTAGACCTGGGGCTTGGAAAGCAAAGGGTAAAATTTGTGAATAGGATTTTGAGGAAAGTAAATGCACTGTATCTGTTTTACACAGCCCCGAAACCAATACGCGGAGGCTCGTAAAGCAGAGGGTAAAATTTGTGACTGGTTTTTGAGGAAAGGAAATGCGCCGTATCTGTTTTCCACAGCTCCGAAACCAATACGCGGGGGCTCGGAAAGCAGAGGGTATAATTTGTAAATAGGTTTTTGAGGAAAGGAAATGCGCCGTATCTGTTTTCACAGCCCAGAAACCAATACGCAGGGGCACAGAAAGCAGACGGTCAAATTTCTGATTGGATTTCGAGGATAGGAAATGCGGCGTATCTGTCCTCCAAAGCGTCGAAACCAGTAGACCGGGAGCTTGGAAATCAAAGTGTAAAATTTGTGAATTGGTTTTTGAGGAAGGGAAATGCGCCGTATCTCCCTTCCACAGCTTTGAAACCAGTAGACCGGGGACTTGGAAAGCTGAGGGTAAAATTTGTGCATTGGTTTTTGAGGAAAATAAATGCGCCATATCTGTCTTCCACTGCTTCGAAACAAGTAGACAGGGGGCTCGGAAAGCAAAAGGTAAAATTGGAAATTGGTTTTTGAGAAAAGAAAACGCGCCGTATCTGTCCTCCAAAGCTTCGAAACCAGTAGACCGGGAGCTTGGAAAGCAAAGGGTAAAATTTCTGAATAGGTTTTTGAGGAAAGAAAATGCACCGTATCTGTTTTCGACAGCCCCGAAACAATACGCGGGGGCTCGGAAAGCAGAAGGTAAAATTTCTGATTGGTTTTTGAGGAAGGAAAATGCGCCGTTTCTGTCCTCCAAAGCTTCGAAACCAGTAGACCGGGAGCTTGGAAAGCAAAGGGTAAAATTTGTGAATAGGTTTTTGAGGAAACGAAATGCACCATATCTGTTTTCCACAGCCCCGAAACCAATGCGCGGGGGCACGGAAAGCAAGGGTAAATTTGTGATTAGTTTTTGAGGAAAGAAAATGCGCCGTATGTTTACCACAGCTCCGAAACCAATACGCGGGGGCTCGGAAAGCTGAGGGTAAATTTTTTTCATTGGCTTTTGAGAAAAAGAAACGCACCGTATCTGATTTCCACGGCTTCGAAACCAGTAGACCAGGGGCTTGGAAAGCGAAGGGTAAAATTTGTGAATAGGTTTTTGAGGAAGGGAAATGCGCCGTATCTGTTTTCCACAGCTCCGAAACCAATACTCGGGGGCTCGGAAAGCAGAGGGTAAACTTTGTTCATTGGTTTATGAGGAAATGAAATGCGCCGTTTCTGTCCTCCAAAGCTTCGAAACCAGTAGACCGGGAGCTTGGAAAGCAAAGGGTAAAATTTGTGAATAGGTTTTTGAGGAAATGAAATGCACCATATCTGTTTTCCACAGCCCCGAGACCAATACGCGGGGGCTCGAAAACCAAGGGTAAAATTTGTGATTGGTTTTTGAGGAAAGAAAATGCGAAGTATGTTTACCACAGCTCCGAAACCAATACGCGGGGGCTCGGAAAGCTGAGGGTGAAATTTTTTCAGTGGTTTTTGAGGAAAAGAAACGCGCCGTATCTGCCTTCCTCAGCTTCGAAACCAGTAGACCAGGCGCTTGGAAAGCAATGGGTAAAATTTGAAAATAGGTTTTTGAGGAAGGGAAATGCGCCGTATCTGTTTTCCACAGCCCCGAGACCAATACGAGGGGGCTAGGAAAGCAGAGGGTAAAATTTGTGTTTGGTTTTTGAGGAAATGAAATTCGCCGTATCTGCCTTCCACACCTTCGAAACCAATACGCGGGGGCTCGGAAAGCAGAGGGTAAAATTTGTGATTGTTTTTTGAGGAAAGGAATAGCACTCTATCTGTTTTCACAGCCCGAAACCAATACGTGGGGGCTCGGAAAGCAGAGGGTAAAATTTGTTCAATAGTTTATGAGGAAATGAAATGCGCCGTATCTGCCTTCCACAGCTTCGAAATCAGTAGACCGGGGGCTTGGAAAGCAAAGAGTATAATATGTGAATCGGTTTTTGAGGAAAGGAAATTCACTGTATCTGTTTTCCACTGCCCCGAGACCAATACGCGGGGGCTCGGAAAGCAGAGGGTAAAATTTGTGTTTGGTTTTTGAGGAAATGAAATTCGCCGTATCTGCCTTCCATAGCTTCGAAACCAATACGCGGGGGCTCGGAAAGCAGAGGGTAAAATTTGTGATTGTTTTTTGAGGAAAGGAAATGCGCCGTATCTGCCTCCACAGCTTCGAACCAAGTAGACTGGGGACTTGGAAAGCAGAGGGTAAAATTTGTGCATTGGTTTTTGAGGAAAAGAAATGCGCCGTATCTGCCTTCCACAGCTTCGAAACCAGTAGACCGGGGGCTTGGAAAAGAGACGGTAAAATTTGTGCATTGGTTTTTGAGGAAAGGAAATGCGCCGTATCTGCCCTCCACAGCTTCGAAACGAGTAAACCGGGAGCTTGGAAAGCAAAGGGTAAAATTTGTGAATAGGATTTTGAGGAAAGTAAATGCACTGTATCTGTTTTCCACAGCCCCGAAACCAATACGCGGAGGCTCGTAAAGCAGATGGTAAAATTTGTGACTGGTTTTTGAGGAAGGGAAATGCGCCGTATCTGTTTTCCACAGCTCCGAAACCAATACGCGGGGGCTCGGAAAGCAGAGGGTATAATTTGTAAATAGGTTTTTGAGGAAAGGAAATGCGCCGTATCTGTTTTCACAGCCCAGAAACCAATACGCAGGGGAACCGAAAGCAGACGGTAAAATTTCTGATTGGTTTTCGAGGATAGGAAATGCGCCGTATCTGTCCTCCAAAGCATCGAAACCAGTAGACCGGGAGCTTGGAAATCAAAGTGTAAAATTTGTGAATAGGTTTTTGAGGAAGGGAAATGCGCCGTATCTCCCTTCCACAGCTTTGAAACCAGTAGACCGGGGACTTGGAAAGCTGAGGGTAAAATTTGTGCATTGGTTTTTGAGGAAAATAAATGTGCCGTATCTGTCTTCCACAGCTTCGAAACCAATAGACAGGGGGCTCGGAAAGCAAAAGGTAAAATTGGAAATTGGTTTTTGAGAAAAGAAAACGCGCCGTATCTGTCCTCCAAAGCTTCGAAACCAGTAGACTGGGAGCTTGGAAAGCAAAGGGTAAAATTTCTGAATAGGTTTTTGAGGAAAGAAAATGCACCGTATCTGTTTTCGACACCCCCGAAACAATACGCGGGGGCTCGGAAAGCAGAGGGTAAAATTTCTGATTGGTTTTTGAGGAAGGAAAATGCGCCGTTTCTGTCCTCCAAAGCTTCGAAACCAGTAGACCGGGAGCTTGGAAAGCAAAGGGTAAAATTTGTGAATAGGTTTTTGAGGAAAGGAAATGCACCATATCTGTTTTACACAGCCCCGAAACCAATGCGCGGGTGCACGGAAAGCAAGGGTAAAATTTGTGATTAGTTTTTGAGGAAAGAAAATGCGCCGTATGTTTACCACAGCTCCGAAACCAATACGCGGGGGCTCGGAAAGCTGAGGGTAAAATTTTTTCATTGGCTTTTGAGAAAAAGAAACGCGCCGTATCTGCCTTCCACGGCTTCGAAACCAGTAGAGCAGGGGCTTTGAAAGCGAAGGGTAAAATTTGTGAATAGGTTTTGAGGAAGGGAAATGCGCCGTATCTGTTGTCCACAGCTCCGAAACCAATACTTGGGGGCTCGGAAAGCAGAGGGTAAACTTTGTTCATTGGTTTATGAGGAAATGAAATGCGTCGTATCAGCCTTCCGCAGCTTCGAAATCAGTAGACCGGGGGCTTGGAAAGCAAAGGGTAAATTTTGTGCTTTGGTGTTTGAGGAAAGGAAATGCGCCATATCCGCCTTCCACAGCTTCGAAACCAGTAGACGGGGGCTTGGAAAGCAGAGGGTAAAATTTGTGTATTGGTTTTTGAGGAAGGGAAATGCACCATATCTGTCCGCCAAAGCTTCGAAAGCAGTAGACCGGAAGCTTGGAAATCAACGGGTAAAATATGTGAATCGGTTTTTGATTAAAAAAAATTCACTGTATCTGTTTTCCACAGCCCCGAGACCAATACGCGGGGGCTCGAAAAGCAAGGGTAAAATTTGTGATTGGTTTTTGAGGAAAGAAAATGCGAAGTATGTTTACCACAGCTCCGAAACCAATACGCGGGGGCTCGGAAAGCTGAGGGTAAAATTTTTTCATTGGCTTTTGAGGAACAGAAACGCGCTGTGTCTGCCTTCCTCAGCTTCGAAACCCGTAGACCAGGGGCTTGGAAAGCAAAGGGTAAAATTTGTGAATAGGTTTTTGAGGAAGGGAAATGCGCCGTATCTGTTTTCCACAGCCCCGAGACCAATACGCGGGGGCTCGGAAAGCGGAGGGTAAAATTTGTGTTTGGTTTTTGAGGAAATGAAATTCGCCGTATCTGCCTTCCACAGCTTCGAAACCAATACGCGGGGGCTCGGAAAGCAGAGGGTAAAATTTGTGATTGTTTTTTGAGGAAAGGAATTGCACTGTATCTGTTTTCCACAGCCCGAAACCAATACGCAGGGCTCGGAAAGCAGAGGGTAAAATTTGTTCAATGGTTTATGAGGAAATGAAATGCGCCGTGTCTGCCTTCCACGGCTTCGAAACCAGCAGAGGGTACAATTAGTGCATTGGTTTTTGAGGAAAGAAAATGCGCCGTATCAGTCCTACAAAGCTACGAAACCAGGAGACCGGGATCTTGGAAAGCAAAGGGTAAAATCTGTGAATAAAATTTTGAGGAAAGGAAATACACTGTATCTGTTTTCCACAGTCCCGAAACAAATAGGCGGGGGCTCGTAAAGCAGAGGGCAACATGTGTGATTGCTTTTTGAGGAATGGAAATGCGCCATATCTGTTTTACACAGCTCCGAAACCAATACACGGGGGCTCGGAAAGCAGAGGGTATAATTTGTGAATAGGTTTTTGAGGAAAGGAAATGCGCCGTGTCTGTTTTCCACAGCTCCGAAATTAGTAGACCTGGGGCTTGGAAAGCAAAGGGTAAAATTTGTGAATAGGATTTTGAGGAAAGTAAATGCACTGTATCTGTTTTACACAGCCCCGAAACCAATACGCGGAGGCTCGTAAAGCAGAGGGTAAAATTTGTGACTGGTTTTTGAGGAAAGGAAATGCGCCGTATCTGTTTTCCACAGCTCCGAAACCAATACGCGGGGGCTCGGAAAGCAGAGGGTATAATTTGTAAATAGGTTTTTGAGGAAAGGAAATGCGCCGTATCTGTTTTCACAGCCCAGAAACCAATACGCAGGGGCACAGAAAGCAGACGGTCAAATTTCTGATTGGATTTCGAGGATAGGAAATGCGGCGTATCTGTCCTCCAAAGCGTCGAAACCAGTAGACCGGGAGCTTGGAAATCAAAGTGTAAAATTTGTGAATTGGTTTTTGAGGAAGGGAAATGCGCCGTATCTCCCTTCCACAGCTTTGAAACCAGTAGACCGGGGACTTGGAAAGCTGAGGGTAAAATTTGTGCATTGGTTTTTGAGGAAAATAAATGCGCCATATCTGTCTTCCACTGCTTCGAAACAAGTAGACAGGGGGCTCGGAAAGCAAAAGGTAAAATTGGAAATTGGTTTTTGAGAAAAGAAAACGCGCCGTATCTGTCCTCCAAAGCTTCGAAACCAGTAGACCGGGAGCTTGGAAAGCAAAGGGTAAAATTTCTGAATAGGTTTTTGAGGAAAGAAAATGCACCGTATCTGTTTTCGACAGCCCCGAAACAATACGCGGGGGCTCGGAAAGCAGAAGGTAAAATTTCTGATTGGTTTTTGAGGAAGGAAAATGCGCCGTTTCTGTCCTCCAAAGCTTCGAAACCAGTAGACCGGGAGCTTGGAAAGCAAAGGGTAAAATTTGTGAATAGGTTTTTGAGGAAACGAAATGCACCATATCTGTTTTCCACAGCCCCGAAACCAATGCGCGGGGGCACGGAAAGCAAGGGTAAATTTGTGATTAGTTTTTGAGGAAAGAAAATGCGCCGTATGTTTACCACAGCTCCGAAACCAATACGCGGGGGCTCGGAAAGCTGAGGGTAAATTTTTTTCATTGGCTTTTGAGAAAAAGAAACGCACCGTATCTGATTTCCACGGCTTCGAAACCAGTATACCAGGGGCTTGGAAAGCGAAGGGTAAAATTTGTGAATAGGTTTTTGAGGAAGGGAAATGCGCCGTATCTGTTTTCCACAGCTCCGAAACCAATACTCGGGGGCTCGGAAAGCAGAGGGTAAACTTTGTTCATTGGTTTATGAGGAAATGAAATGCGCCGTTTCTGTCCTCCAAAGCTTCGAAACCAGTAGACCGGGAGCTTGGAAAGCAAAGGGTAAAATTTGTGAATAGGTTTTTGAGGAAACGAAATGCACCATATCTGTTTTCCACAGCCCCGAGACCAATACGCGGGGGCTCGAAAACCAAGGGTAAAATTTGTGATTGGTTTTTGAGGAAAGAAAATGCGAAGTATGTTTACCACAGCTCCGAAACCAATACGCGGGGGCTCGGAAAGCTGAGGGTGAAATTTTTTCAGTGGTTTTTGAGGAAAAGAAACGCGCCGTATCTGCCTTCCTCAGCTTCGAAACCAGTAGACCAGGCGCTTGGAAAGCAATGGGTAAAATTTGAAAATAGGTTTTTGAGGAAGGGAAATGCGCCGTATCTGTTTTCCACAGCCCCGAGACCAATACGAGGGGGCTAGGAAAGCAGAGGGTAAAATTTGTGTTTGGTTTTTGAGAAAATGAAATTCGCCGTATCTGCCTTCCACACCTTCGAAACCAATACGCGGGGGCTCGGAAAGCAGAGGGTAAAATTTGTGATTGTTTTTTGAGGAAAGGAATAGCACTCTATCTGTTTTCACAGCCCGAAACCAATACGCGGGGGCTCGGAAAGCAGAGGGTAAAATTTGTTCAATAGTTTATGAGGAAATGAAATGCGCCGTATCTGCCTTCCACAGCTTCGAAATCAGTAGACCGGGGGCTTGGAAAGCAAAGAGTATAATATGTGAATCGGTTTTTGAGGAAAGGAAATTCACTGTATCTGTTTTCCACTGCCCCGAGACCAATACGCGGGGGCTCGGAAAGCAGAGGGTAAAATTTGTGATTGTTTTTTGAGGAAAGGAAATGCGCCGTATCTGCCTCCACAGCTTCGAACCAAGTAGACTGGGGACTTGGAAAGCAGAGGGTAAAATTTGTGCATTGGTTTTTGAGGAAAAGAAATGCGCCGTATCTGCCTTCCACAGCTTCGAAACCAGTAGACCGGGGGCTTGGAAAAGAGACGGTAAAATTTGTGCATTGGTTTTTGAGGAAAGGAAATGCGCCGTATCTGCCCTCCACAGCTTCGAAACGAGTAAACCGGGAGCTTGGAAAGCAAAGGGTAAAATTTGTGAATAGGATTTTGAGGAAAGTAAATGCACTGTATCTGTTTTCCACAGCCCCGAAACCAATACGCGGAGGCTCGTAAAGCAGATGGTAAAATTTGTGACTGGTTTTTGAGGAAGGGAAATGCGCCGTATCTGTTTTCCACAGCTCCGAAACCAATACGCGGGGGCTCGGAAAGCGGAGGGTATAATTTGTAAATAGGTTTTTGAGGAAAGGAAATGCGCCGTATCTGTTTTCACAGCCCAGAAACCAATACGCAGGGGCACAGAAAGCAGACGGTCAAATTTCTGATTGGTTTTCGAGGATAGGAAATGCGCCGTATCTGTCCTCCAAAGCGTCGAAACCAGTAGACCGGGAGCTTGGAAATCAAAGTGTAGAATTTGTGAATAGGTTTTTGAGGAATGGAAATGCGCCGTATCTCCCTTCCACAGCTTTGAAACCAGTAGACCGGGGACTTGGAAAGCTGAGGGTAAAATTTGTGCATTGGTTTTTGAGGAAAATAAATGCGCCATATCTGTCTTCCCCTGCTTCGAAACAAGTAGACAGGGGGCTCGGAAAGCAAAAGGTAAAATTGGAAATTGGTTTTTGAGAAAAGAAAACGCGCCGTATCTGTCCTCCAAAGCTTCGAAACCAGTAGACCGGGAGCTTGGAAAGCAAAGTGTAAAATTTGTGAATAGGTTTTGAGGAAAGGAAATGCACCATATCTGTTTTCCACAGCCCCGAAACCAATGCGCGGGGGCACAGAAAGCAAGGGTAAAATTTGTGATTAGTTTTTGAGGAAAGAAAATGCGCCGTATGTTTACCACAGCTCCGAAACCAATACGCGGGGGCTCGGAAAGCTGAGGTTAAAATTTTTTCATTGGCTTTTGAGAAAAAGAAAAGCGCCGTATCTGCCTTCCACGGCTTCGAAACCAGTAGACCAGGGGCTTGGAAAGCGAAGGGTAAAATTTGTATATTGGTTTTTGAGGGAAAGAAATGCGCCGTCTCCGCCTTCCACAGCTTCGAAACCAGTAGACCGGAAGCTTGGAAAGCAAGGGGTAAAATATGTGAATCGGTTTTTGAGGAAGGGAAATTCACTGTATCTGTTTTCCACAGCCCCGAGACCAATACGCGGGGGCTCGGAAAGCAAGGGTAAAATTTGTGATTGGTTTTTGAGGAAAGAAAATGCGAAGTATCTTTACCACAGCTCCGAAACCAATACGCGGGGGCTCGGAAAGCTGAGGGTAAAATTTTTTCATTGTTTTTTGAGGAAAAGAAACGCGCCGTATCTGCCTTCCGCAGCTTTGAAATCAGTAGACCGGGGGCTTGGAAAGCAGAGGGTAAAATTTGTGCTTTGGGGTTTGAGGAAAGGAAATGCGCCGTATCTCCTTTCCACAGCTTCGAAACCAGTAGACCGGGGGCTTGGAATGCAGAGGGTAAAATTTGTGCAATGGTTGTTGAGGAAAAGAAATGCGCCGTATCTGCCTTCCACAGCTTCGAAACCAGTAGACCGGAAGCTTGGAAATCAAAGGGTAAAATTTATGAATATGTTTTTGACGAATGAAAATGCACCGTATGTTTTCCACAGCATCGAAACCAATTTGTGGGGCTCGGAAAGCAGAGGATAAAATTTGTGATTGGTTTTTGAATAAAGGAAATGCGCCGTATCTGTCCACCAAAGCTTCGAAACCAGTAGACCGGGAGCTTGGAAAGCAGAGCGTATAATTTGTGATTGGTTTTTGAGGAAAAGAAATGCGCCGTGTGTGCCTTCCACAGCTTCGAAATCAGTAGACCGGGAGCTTGGAAGGAAGAGGGTTAAATTTGTGAATAGGTTTTTGAGGAAAGGAAATGCACCGTATCTGATTTCCACAGCCCCAAAACCAACACGCTATGGCTCGGAAAGCAGAGGGTAAACTTTGAAATTGATATTGAGGAAAGAAAATCCGCCGTATCTGTCCTCCAAAGCTTCGAAACCAGTAGACCGGGAGCTTGGAAAGCAAAGGGTAAAATTTGTGAATAGGTTTTGGAGGAAGGGAAATGCAACGTATCTGTCTTCCAATGCTCCGAAACAAATAACTGGGGGTATGGAAAGCAGGGGGTAAAAGTAGTAAATAGGTTTTCAAGGAAAAGAAATGCGCCATATCTGTATTCCCTAGCTTGGAAACCAGTAGAGCGGGGGCAGGGAAAGCAGAGGCAAACATTTTTGTATTGGTTTTTGAGGAATGAAAATGACCATATCTCTCTTCTACTGCTTCTAAACCAGTAGACCGCGCGCTTGAAAAGCAAAGAGTAAATTCTGTTCATTGGTTTATGAGGAAATGAAATATGCCGTATCTGCCTTCCACAGCTTCGAAATCAGTAGACCGGGGGCTTCGAAAGGAGATGGTAAAATTTGTGCATTGGTTTTTGAGGAAAGGAAATGCGCCGTATTTGCCCTTCACAGCATCGAAACCAGTAGACCGGGGGCTCGGAAAGCAAAAGGTAAAATTGAAATTGCTTTTTGAGGAAAGAAAATGCGCCGTATCAGTCCTACAAGGATTCGAAACCAGTAGACCGGGAGCTTGGAAGCAAAGGGTAAAATTTGTGAATAGGATTTTGAGGAAAGGAAATGCACTGTATCTGTTTTCCACAGCCCGAAACCAATACGCGGGGGCTCGGAAAGCAGAGGCAAAAATTTGTTCAATAGTTTATGAGGAAATGAAATGCGCCGTATCTGCCTTCCACAGCTTCGAAATCAGTAGACCGGGGGCTTGGAAGAGACGGTAAAATTTGTGGATTGGTTTTTGAGGAAAGGAAATGCGCCGTGTCGGCCTTCCACAGCTTCGAAACCAGTAGACCGGGAGCTTGGAAAGGAAAATGTAAAATATGTGAATCGGTTTTTGAGGAAAGGAAATTCACTGTATCTGTTTTCCACAGCCCCGAGACCAATACGCGGGGGCTCGGAAAGCAGAGGGTAAAATTTGTGTTTGGTTTTTGAGGAAATGAAATTTGCCGTATCTGCCTTCCACAGCTTCGAAACCAATATGCGGGGGCTCGGAAAGCAGAGGGTAAAATTTGTGATTGTTTTTTGAGGAAAGTAAATGCACTTTATCTGTTTTCCACAGCCCGAAACCAATACGCGGGGGCTCGGAAAGCAGAGGGTAAAATTTGTTCAATAGTTTGTGGGGAAATGAAATGCGCCGTATCTGCCTTCCACAGCTTCGAAATCAGTAGACCGGGGGCTTGGAAAAGAGACGGTAAAATTTGTGGATTGGTTTTTGAGGAAAGGAAATGCGCCGTGTCTGCCTTCCACAGCTTCGAAACCAGTAGACCGGGAGCTTGGAAAGCAAAGGGTAAAATATATGAATCGGTTTTTGAGGAAAGGAAATTCACTGTATCTGTTTTCCACAGCGCCGAGACCAATACGCGGGGGCTCGGAAAGCAGAGGGTAAAATTTGTGTTTGGTTTTTGAGGAAATGAAATTCGCCGTATCTGCCTTCCACAGCTTCGAAACCAATACGCGGGGGCTCGGAAAGCAGAGGGTAAAATTTGTGATTGTTTTTTGAGGAAAAGAAATGCGCCGTATCTGCCTTCCACAGCTTCGAAAGCAGTAGACCGGGGGCTTGGAAAAGAGACGGTAAAATTTGTGCATTGGTTTTTGAGGAAAGGAAATGCGCCGTATCTGCCCTCCACAGCTTCGAAACGAGTAAACCGGGAGCTTGGAAAGCAAAGGGTAAAATTGGTGAATCGGTTTTGAGGAAAGCAAATCCACTGTATCTGTTTTCCACAGCCCCGAAACCAATACGCGGGGACTCGTAAAGCAGAGGGCAAAATTTGTGATTGGTTTTTGAGGAAGGGAAATGCGCCGTATCTGTTTTCCACAGCTCCGAAACCAATACACGTGGGGCTCGGAAAGCAGAGGATATAATTGGTGAATAGGTTTTTGAGGAAAGGAAATGCGCCGTATCTGTCCTCCGAAGCTTCGAAACCAGGATACCGGGATCATGGAAAGCAAAGGGTAAAATCTGTGAATAAGATTTTGAGGAAAGGAAATACACTGTCTGTTTTCCACAGTCCCGAAACAAATAGGCGGGGGCTCGTAAAGCAGAGGGTAAAATGTGTGATTGCTTTTTGAGGAAGGGAAATGCACCATATCTGTTTTCCACAGCTCCGAAACCAATACACGGGGGCTCGGAAAGCCGAGGGTAAAATTTGTGCATTGGTTTTTGAGGAAAATAAATGTGCCGTATCTGTCTTCCACAGCTTCGAAACCAGTAGACAGGGGGCTCGGAAAGCAAAAGGTAAAATTGGAAATTGGTTTTTGAGAAAAGAAAACGCGCCGTATCTGTCCTCCAAAGCTTCGAAACCAGTAGACCGGGAGCTTGGAAAGCAAAGGGTAAAATTTCTGAATAGGTTTTTGAGGAAAGAAAATGCACCGTATCTGTTTTCGACAGCCCCGAAACAATACGCGGGGGCTCGGAAAGCAGAGGGTAAAATTTCTGATTGGTTTTTGAGGAAGGAAAATGCGCCGTTTCTGTCCTCCAAAGCTTCGAAACCAGTAGAACGGGAGCTTGGAAAGCAAGGGGTAAAATTTGTGAATAGGTTTTTGAGGAAAGGAAATGCACCATATCTGTTTTACACAGCCCCGAAACCAATGCGCGGGTGCACGGAAAGCAAGGATAAAATTTGTGATTAGTTTTTGAGGAAAGAAAATGCGCCGTATGTTTACCACAGCTCCGAAACCAATACGCGGGGGCTCGGAAAGCTGAGGGTAAAATTTTTTCATTGGCTTTTGAGAAAAAGAAAGGCGCCGTATCTGCCTTCCACGGCTTCGAAATTAGTAGACCGGGGGCTTGGAAAACAGACGGTAAGATTTGTTCATTGCTTTTTGAGGAAAGGAAATGCGCCGTATCTGCCTTCCGCGGCTTCGAAACAAGCAGAGGGTGAAATTAGTGCATTGGTTTTTGAGGAAATAAAATCAGCCGTATCAGTCCTACAAAGCTTCGAAACCAGGAGACCGAGATCTTGGAAAGCAAAGGGTAAAATCTGTGAATAAGATTTTGAGGAAAGGAAATACACTGTATCTGTTTTCCACAGTCCCGAAACAAATAGGCGGGGGCTCGTAAAGCAGAGGGTAAAATGTGTGATTGCTTTTTGAGGAAGGGAAATGCGCCATATCTGTTTTCCACAGCTCCGAAACCAATACACGGGGGCTCGGAAAGCAGAGGGTATAATTTGTAAATAGGATTTTGAGGAACGTAAATGCACTGTATCTGTTTTCCACAGCCCCGAAAACAATACGCGGAGACTCGTAAAGCAGAGGGTAAAATTTGTGCTTTGGTTATTGAGGAAAAGAAATGCGCCGTATCTGCCTTCCACAGCTTCGAAACCAGTAGACCGGAAGCTTGGAAATCAAAGGGTAAAATTTATGAATATGTTTTTGACGAATGAAATTGCACCGTATGTTTTCCACAGCATCGAAACCAATTTGTGGGGCTCGGAAAGCGGAGGATAAAATTTGTGATTGGTTTTTGAATAAAGGAAATGCGCCGTATCTGTCCTCCAAAGCTTCGAAACCAGTAGACCGGGAGCTTGGAAGGAAGAGGGTTAAATTTGTGAGTAGGTTTTTTGAGGAAAGGAAATCCACCGTATCTGTTTTCCACAGCCCCTAAAGCAATACGCTATGGCTCGGAAAGCAGAGGGTAAACTTTGAAATTGATATTGAGGAAAGAAAATCCGCCGTATCTGTCCTCCAAAGCTTCGAAATCAGTAGACCGGGAGCTTGGAAAGCAAAGGGTAAAATTTGTGAATAGGTTTTGGAGGAAGGGAAATGCACCGTATCTGTCTTCCAATGCTCCGAAACAAATAACCGGGGGTATGGAAAGCAGGGGGTAAAAGTAGTAAATAGGTTTTCAAGGAAATGAAATGCGCCATATCTGTATTCCCTAGCTTGGAAACCAGTAGAGCGGGGGCTGGGAAAGCAGAGGCAAAAATTTTTGTATTGGTTTTTGAGGAATGAAAATGACCATATCTCTCTTCTACTGCTTCGAAACCAGTAGACCGCGCGCTTGAAAAGCAAAGAGTAAATTTTGTTCATTGGTTTATGAGGAAATGAAATATGCCGTATCTGCCTTCCACAGCTTCGAAACCAGTAGACCGGGGGCTCGGAAAGCAAAAGGTAAAATTGAAATTGCTTTTTGAGGAAAGAAAATGCGCCGTATCAGTCCTACAAGGATTCGAAACCAGTAAACCGGGAGCTTGGAAGCAAAGGGTAAAATTTGTGAATAGGATTTTGAGGAAAGAAAATGCACTGTATCTGTTTTCCACAGCCCGAAACCAATACGCGGGGGCTCGGAAAGCAGAGGCTAAAATTTGTTCAATAGTTTATGAGGAAATGAAATGCGCCGTATCTGCCTTCCAAAGCTTCGAAATCAGTAGACCGGGGGCTTGGAAAAGAGACGGTAAAATTTGTGGATTGGTTTTTGAGGAAAGGAAATGCGCCGTGTCGGCCTTCCACAGCTTCGAAACCAGTAGACCGGAAGCTAGGAAATCAAAGGGTAAAATTTATGAATATGTTTTTGACGAATGAAAATGCACCGTATGTTTTCCACAGCATCGAAACCAATTTGTGGGGCTCGGAAAGCAGAGGAAAAAATTTGTGATTGGTTTTTGAATAAAGGAAATGCGCCGTATCTGTCCACCAAAGCTTCGAAACCAGTAGACCGGGAGCTTGGAAAGCAGAGGGTATAATTTGTGATTGGTTTTTGAGGAAAAGAAATGCGCCGTGTCTGCCTTCCACAGCTTCGAAATCAGTAGACCGGGAGCTTGGAAGGAAGAGGGTTAAATTTGTGAATAGGTTTTTGAGGAAAGGAAATGCACCGTATCTGATTTCCACAGCCCCAAAACCAACACGCTAAGGCTCGGAAAGCAGAGGGTAAAGTTTGAAATTGATATTGAGGAAAGAAAATCCGCCGTATCTGTCCTCCAAAGCTTCGAAACCAGTAGACCGGGAGCTTGGAAAGCAAAGGGTAAAATTTGTGAATAGGTTTTGGAGGAAGGGAAATGCAACGTATCTGTCTTCCAATGCTCCGAAACAAATAACTGGGGGTATGGAAAGCAGGGGGTAAAAGTAGTAAATAGGTTTTCAAGGAAATCAAATGCGCCATATCTGTATTCCCTAGCTTGGAAACCAGTAGAGCGGGTGCAGGGAAAGCAGAAGCAAACATTTTTGTATTGGTTTTTGAGGAATGAAAATGACCATATCTCTCTTCTACTGCTTCTAAACCAGTAGACCGCGCGCTTGAAAAGCAAAGAGTAAATTCTGTTCATTGGTTTATGAGGAAATGAAATATGCCGTATCTGCCTTCCACAGCTTCGAAATCAGTAGACCGGGGGCTTCGAAAGGAGACGGTAAAATTTGTGCATTGGTTTTTGAGGAAAGGAAATGCGCCGTATTTGCCCTTCACAGCTTCGAAACCAGTAGACCGGGGGCTCGGAAAGCAAAAGGTAAAATTGAAATTGCTTTTTGAGGAAAGAAAATGCGCCGTATCAGTTCTACAAGGATTCGAAACCAGTAGACCGGGAGCTTGGAAGCAAAGGGTAAAATTTGTGAATAGGATTTTGAGGAAAGGAAATGCACTGTATCTGTTTTCCACAGCCCGAAACCAATACGCGGGGGCTCGGAAAGCAGAGGCTAAAATTTGTTCAATAGTTTATGAGGAAATGAAATGCGCCGTATCTGCCTTCCACAGCTTCGAAATCAGTAGACCGGGGGCTTGGAAGAGACGGTAAAATTTGTGGATTGGTTTTTGAGGAAAGGAAATGCGCCGTGTCGGCCTTCCACAGCTTCGAAACCAGTAGACCGGGAGCTTGGAAAGGAAAATGTAAAATATGTGAATCGGTTTTTGAGGAAAGGAAATTCACTGTATCTGTTTTCCACAGCCCCGAGACCAATACGCGGGGGCTCGGAAAGCAGAGGGTAAAATTTGTGTTTGGTTTTTGAGGAAATGAAATTTGCCGTATCTGCCTTCCACAGCTTCGAAACCAATATGCGGGGGCTCGGAAAGCAGAGGGTAAAATTTGTGATTGTTTTTTGAGGAAAGTAAATGCACTTTATCTGTTTTCCACAGCCCGAAACCAATACGCGGGGGCTCGGAAAGCAGAGGGTAAAATTTGTTCAATAGTTTGTGGGGAAATGAAATGCGCCGTATCGGCCTTCCACAGCTTCGAAATCAGTAGACCGGGGGCTTGGAAAAGAGACGGTAAAATTTGTGGATTGGTTTTTGAGGAAAGGAAATGCGCCGTGTCTGCCTTCCACAGCTTCGAAACCAGTAGACCGGGAGCTTGGAAAGCAAAGGGTAAAATATATGAATCGGTTTTTGAGGAAACGAAATTCACTGTATCTGTTTTCCACAGCCCCGAGACCAATACGCGGGGGCTCGGAAAGCAGAGGGTAAAATTTGTGTTTGGTTTTTGAGGAAATTAAATTCGCCGTATCTGCCTTCCACAGCTTCGAAACCAATACGCGGGGGCTCGGAAAGCAGAGGGTAAAATTTGTGATTGTTTTTTGAGGAAAAGAAATGCGCCGTATCTGCCTTCCACAGCTTCGAAAGCAGTAGACCGGGGGCTTGGAAAAGAGACGGTAAAATTTGTGCATTGGTTTTTGAGGAAAGGAAATGCGCCGTATCTGCCCTCCACAGCTTCGAAACGAGTAAACCGGGAGCTTGGAAAGCAAAGGGTAAAATTGGTGAATCGGTTTTTGAGGAAAGGAAATCCACTGTATCTGTTTTCCACAGCCCCGAAACCAATACGCGGGGACTCGTAAAGCAGAGGGCAAAATTTGTGATTGGTTTTTGAGGAAGGGAAATGCGCCGTATCTGTTTTCCACAGCTCCGAAACCAATACACGTGGGGCTCGGAAAGCAGAGGATATAATTGGTGAATAGGTTTTTGAGGAAAGGAAATGCGCCGTATCTGTCCTCCGAAGCTTCGAAACCAGTAGACCGGGAGCTTGGAAATCAAAGGGTAAAATTTGTGAATAGGTTTTTGAGAAAAGGAAATGCACCGTATCTGTTTTCCGCAGCCCCGAAACCAATAAGCAGGGGTTCGAAAATCAGAGGGCATAATTAGTTCATTGATTTATGAGGAAGTGAAATGCGCCGTATCTGCCTTCCACAGCTTCGAAATTAGTAGACCGGGGGCTTGGAAAACAGACGGTAAAATTTGTTCATTGGTTTTTGAGGAAAGGAAATGCGCCGTATCTGCCTTCCACGGCTTCGACACCAGCAGAGGGTAAAATTAGTGCATTGGTTTTTGAGGAAAGAAAATGCGCCGTATCAGTCCTACAAAGCTTCGAAACCAGGAGACCGGGATCATGGAAAGCAAAGGGTAAAATCTGTGAATAAGATTTTGAGGAAAGGAAATACACTGTCTGTTTTCCACAGTCCCGAAACAAATAGGCGGGGGCTCGTAAAGCAGAGGGTAAAATGTTTGATTGCTTTTTGAGGAAGGGAAATGCACCATATCTGTTTTCCACAGCTCCGAAACCAATACACGGGGGCTCGGAAAGCAGAGGGTAAAATTTGTGCATTGGTTTTTGAGGAAAATAAATGTGCCGTATCTGTCTTCCACAGCTTCGAAACCAGTAGACAGGGGGCTCGGAAAGCAAAAGGTAAAATTGGAAATTGGTTTTTGAGAAAAGAAAACGCGCCGTATCTGTCCTCCAAAGCTTCGAAACCAGTAGACCGGGAGCTTGGAAAGCAAAGGGTTAAATTTCTGAATAGGTTTTTGAGGAAAGAAAATGCACCGTATCTGTTTTCGACAGCCCCGAAACAATACGCGGGGGCTCGGAAAGCAGAGGGTAAAATTTCTGATTGGTTTTTGAGGAAGGAAAATGCGCCGTTTCTGTCCTCCAAAGCTTCGAAACCAGTAGAACGGGAGCTTGGAAAGCAAGGGGTAAAATTTGTGAATAGGTTTTTGAGGAAAGGAAATGCACCATATCTGTTTTACACAGCCCCGAAACCAATGCGCGGGTGCACGGAAAGCAAGGATAAAATTTGTGATTAGTTTTTGAGGAAAGAAAATGCGAAGTATGTTTACCACAGCTCCGAAACCAATACGCGGGGGCTCGGAAAGCTGAGGGTAAAATTTTTTCATTGGCTTTTGAGAAAAAGAAACGCGCCGTATCTGCCTTCCACGGCTTCGAAATTAGTAGACCGGGGGCTTGGAAAACAGACGGTAAGATTTGTTCATTGCTTTTTGAGGAAAGGAAATGCGCCGTATCTGCCTTCCACGGCTTCGAAACAAGCAGAGGGTGAAATTAGTGCATTGGTTTTTGAGGAAATAAAATCAGCCGTATCAGTCCTACGAAGCTTCGAAACCAGGAGACCGAGATCTTGGAAAGCAAAGGGTAAAATCTGTGAATAAGATTTTGAGGAAAGGAAATACACTGTATCTGTTTTCCACAGTCCCGAAACAAATAGGCGGGGGCTCGTAAAGCAGAGGGTATAATTTGTAAATAGGATTTTGAGGAACGTAAATGCACTGTATCTGTTTTCCACAGCCCCGAAAACAATACGCGGAGACTCGTAAAGCAGAGGGTAAAATTTCTGCTTTGGTTATTGAGGAAAAGAAATGCGCCGTATCTGCCTTCCACAGCTTCGAAACCAGTAGACCGGAAGCTTGGAAATCAAAGGGTAAAATTTATGAATATGTTTTTGACGAATGAAAATGCACCGTATGTTTTCCACAGCATCGAAACCAATTTGTGGGGCTCGGAAAGCAGAGGATAAAATTTGTGATTGGTTTTTGAATAAAGGAAATGCGCCGTATCTGTCCTCCAAAGCTTCGAAACCAGTAGACCGGGAGCTTGGAAGGAAGGGGGTTAAATTTGTGAGTAGGTTTTTTGAGGAAAGGAAATGCACCGTATCTGTTTTCCACAGCCCCTAAACCAATACGCTATGGCTCGGAAAGCAGAGGGTAAACTTTGAAATTGATATTGAGGAAAGAAAATCCGCCGTATCTGTCCTCCAAAGCTTCGAAATCAGTAGACCGGGAGCTTGGAAAGCAAAGGGTAAAATTTGTGAATAGGTTTTGGAGGAAGGGAAATGCAATGTATCTGTCTTCCAATGCTCCGAAACAAATAACCGGGGGTATGGAAAGCAGGGGGTAAAAGTTGTAAATAGGTTTTCAAGGAAATGAAATGCGCCATATCTGTATTCCCTAGCTTGGAAACCAGTAGAGCGGGGGCAGGGAAAGCAGAGGCAAAAATTTTTGTATTGGTTTTTGAGGAATGAAAATGACCATATCTCTCTTCTACTGCTTCGAAACCAGTAGACCGCGCGCTTGAAAAGCAAAGAGTAAATTTTGTTCATTGGTTTATGAGGAAATGAAATATGCCGTATCTGCCTTCCACAGCTTCGAAACCAGTAGACCGGGGGCTCGGAAAGCAAAAGGTAAAATTGAAATTGCTTTTTGAGGAAAGAAAATGCGCCGTATCAGTCCTACAAGGATTCGAAACCAGTAGACCGGGAGCTTGGAAGCAAAGGGTAAAATTTGTGAATAGGATTTTGAGGAAAGGAAATGCACTGTATCTGTTTTCGACAGCCCGAAACCAATACGCGGGGGCTCGGAAAGCAGAGGCTAAAATTTGTTCAATAGTTTATGAGGAAATGAAATGCGCCGTATCTGCCTTCCACAGCTTCGAAATCAGTAGACCGGGGGCTTGGAAAAGAGACGGTAAAATTTGTGGATTGGTTTTTGAGGAAAGGAAATGCGCCGTGTCGGCCTTCCACAGCTTCGAAACCAGTAGACCGGGAGCTTGGAAAGGAAAATGTAAAATATGTGAATCGGTTTTTGAGGAAAGTAAATTCACTGTATCTGTTTTCCACAGCCCCGAGACCAATACGCGGGGGCTCGGAAAGCAGAGGGTAAAATTTGTGTTTGGTTTTTGAGGAAATGAAATTTGCCGTATCTGCCTTCCACAGCTTCGAAACCAATACGCGGGGGCTCGGAAAGCAGAGGGTAAAATTTTTTCATTGGCTTTTGAGAAAAAGAAACGCGCCGTATCTGCCTTCCACGGCTTCGAAATTAGTAGACCGGGGGCTTGGAAAACAGACGGTAAGATTTGTTCATTGCTTTTTGAGGAAAGGAAATGCGCCGTATCTGCCTTCCACGGCTTCGAAACAAGCAGAGGGTGAAATTAGTGCATTGGTTTTTGAGGAAATAAAATCAGCCGTATCAGTCCTACGAAGCTTCGAAACCAGGAGACCGAGATCTTGGAAAGCAAAGGGTAAAATCTGTGAATAAGATTTTGAGGAAAGGAAATACACTGTATCTGTTTTCCACAGTCCCGAAACAAATAGGCGGGGGCTCGTAAAGCAGAGGGTATAATTTGTAAATAGGATTTTGAGGAACGTAAATGCACTGTATCTGTTTTCCACAGCCCCGAAAACAATACGCGGAGACTCGTAAAGCAGAGGGTAAAATTTCTGCTTTGGTTATTGAGGAAAAGAAATGCGCCGTATCTGCCTTCCACAGCTTCGAAACCAGTAGACCGGAAGCTTGGAAATCAAAGGGTAAAATTTATGAATATGTTTTTGACGAATGAAAATGCACCGTATGTTTTCCACAGCATCGAAACCAATTTGTGGGGCTCGGAAAGCAGAGGATAAAATTTGTGATTGGTTTTTGAATAAAGGAAATGCGCCGTATCTGTCCTCCAAAGCTTCGAAACCAGTAGACCGGGAGCTTGGAAGGAAGGGGGTTAAATTTGTGAGTAGGTTTTTTGAGGAAAGGAAATGCACCGTATCTGTTTTCCACAGCCCCTAAACCAATACGCTATGGCTCGGAAAGCAGAGGGTAAACTTTGAAATTGATATTGAGGAAAGAAAATCCGCCGTATCTGTCCTCCAAAGCTTCGAAATCAGTAGACCGGGAGCTTGGAAAGCAAAGGGTAAAATTTGTGAATAGGTTTTGGAGGAAGGGAAATGCAATGTATCTGTCTTCCAATGCTCCGAAACAAATAACCGGGGGTATGGAAAGCAGGGGGTAAAAGTTGTAAATAGGTTTTCAAGGAAATGAAATGCGCCATATCTGTATTCCCTAGCTTGGAAACCAGTAGAGCGGGGGCAGGGAAAGCAGAGGCAAAAATTTTTGTATTGGTTTTTGAGGAATGAAAATGACCATATCTCTCTTCTACTGCTTCGAAACCAGTAGACCGCGCGCTTGAAAAGCAAAGAGTAAATTTTGTTCATTGGTTTATGAGGAAATGAAATATGCCGTATCTGCCTTCCACAGCTTCGAAACCAGTAGACCGGGGGCTCGGAAAGCAAAAGGTAAAATTGAAATTGCTTTTTGAGGAAAGAAAATGCGCCGTATCAGTCCTACAAGGATTCGAAACCAGTAGACCGGGAGCTTGGAAGCAAAGGGTAAAATTTGTGAATAGGATTTTGAGGAAAGGAAATGCACTGTATCTGTTTTCGACAGCCCGAAACCAATACGCGGGGGCTCGGAAAGCAGAGGCTAAAATTTGTTCAATAGTTTATGAGGAAATGAAATGCGCCGTATCTGCCTTCCACAGCTTCGAAATCAGTAGACCGGGGGCTTGGAAAAGAGACGGTAAAATTTGTGGATTGGTTTTTGAGGAAAGGAAATGCGCCGTGTCGGCCTTCCACAGCTTCGAAACCAGTAGACCGGGAGCTTGGAAAGGAAAATGTAAAATATGTGAATCGGTTTTTGAGGAAAGTAAATTCACTGTATCTGTTTTCCACAGCCCCGAGACCAATACGCGGGGGCTCGGAAAGCAGAGGGTAAAATTTGTGTTTGGTTTTTGAGGAAATGAAATTTGCCGTATCTGCCTTCCACAGCTTCGAAACCAATACGCGGGGGCTCGGAAAGCAGAGGGTAAAATTTGTGATTGTTTTTTGAGGAATGGAAATGCACTGTATCTGTTTTCCACAGCCCGAAACCAATACGCGGGGGCTCGGAAAGCGGAGGGTAAAATTTGTTCAATAGTTTATGGGGAAATGAAATGCGCCGTATCTGCCTTCCACAGGTTCGAAATCAGTAGACCGGGGGCTTGGAAAAGAGACGGTAAAATTTGTGGATTGGTTTTTGAGGAAAGGAAATGCGCCGTGTCTGCCTTCCACAGCTTCGAAACCAGTAGACCGGGTGCTTGGAAAGCAAAGGGTAAAATATATGAATCGGTATTTGAGGAAAGGAAATTCACTGTATCTGTTTTCCGCAGCCCCGAAACCAATAAGCAGGGGCTCGAAAATCAGAGGGCAAAATTAGTTCATTGGTTTATGAGGAAGTGAAATGCGCCGTATCTGCCTTCCACGGCTTCGAAACCAGCAGAGGGTAAAATTAGTGCATTGGTTTTTGAGGAAAGAAAATGCGCCGTATCAGTCCTACAAAGCTTCGAAACCAGGAGACCGGGATCTTGGAAAGCAAAGGGTAAAATCTGTGAATAAGATTTTGAGGAAAGGAAATACACTGTATGTTTTCCACAGTCCCGAAACAAATAGGCGGGGGCTCGTAAAGCAGAGGGTAAAATGTGTGATTGCTTTTTGAGGAAGGGAAATTCACCATATCTGTTTTCCACAGCTCCGAAACCAATACACGGGGGCTCGGAAAGCAGAGGGTATAATTTGTGAATAGGTTTTTGAGGAAAGGAATTGCGCCGTGTCTGTATTCCACAGCTCCGAAATTAGTAGACCTGGGGCTTGGAAAGCAAAGGGTAAAATTTGTGAATAGGATTTTGTGGACAGTAAATGCACTGTATCTGTTTTCCACAGCCCCGAAACCAATACGCGGAGACTCGTAAAGCAGAGGGTAAAATGTGTGATTGCTTTTTGAGGAAATAAATGTACTGTATCTGTTTTCCACAGCCCCGAAACCAATACGCGGAGGCTCGTAAAGCAGAGGGTAAAATTTGTGACTGGTTTTTGAGGAAGGGAAATGCGCCGTTTCTGTCCTCCAAAGCTTCGAAACCAGTAGAGCGGGAGCTTGGAAAGCAAAGGGTAAAATTTGTGAATAGGTTTTTGAGGAAAGGAAATGCACCATATCTGTTTTACACAGCCCCGAAACCAATGCGCGGGTGCACGGAAAGCAAGGGTAAAATTTGTGATTAGTTTTTGAGGAAAGAAAATGCGCCGTATGTTTACCACAGCTCCGAAACCAATACGCGGGGGCTCGGAAAGCTGAGGGTAAAATTTTTTCATTGGCTTTTGAGAAAAAGAAACGCGCCGTATCTGCCTTCCACGGCTTCGAAACCAGTAGAGGAGGGGCTTGGAAAGCAAAGGGTAAAATTTGTGAATAGGTTTTTGAGGAAGGGAAATGCGCCGTATCTGTTTTCCACAGCTCCGAAACCAATACTTGGGGGCTCGGAAAGCAGAGGGTAAACTTTGTTCATTGGTTTATGAGGAAATGAAATGCGCCGTATCAGCCTTCCGCAGCTTCGAAATCAGTAGACCGGGGGCTTGGAAAGCAGAGGGTAAAATTTGTGCTTTGGTGTTTGAGGAAAGGAAATGCGCCATATCTGCCTTCCACAGCTTCGAAACCAGTAGACGGGGGCTTGGAAAGCAGAGGGTAAAATTTGTGTATTTTTTTTTTGAGGAAAATAAACGCGCCGTATCTGCCTTCCTCAGCTTCAAAACCAGTAGACCAGGGGCTTGGAAAGCAAAGGGTAAAATTTGTGAATAGGTTTTTGAGGAAGGGAAATGCGCCGTATCTGTTTTCCACAGCCCCGAGACCAATACGCGGGGGCTCGGAAAGCAGAGGGTAAAATTTGTGATTGTTTTTTGAGGAAAGGAATTGCACTGTATCTGTTTTCCACAGCCCGAAACCAATACGCGGGGGCTCGGAAAGCAGAGGGTAAAATTTGTGCATTGGTTTTTGAGGAAAAGAAATGCGCCGTATCTGCCTTCCACAGCTTCGAAACCAGTAGACCGGGGGCTTGGAAAAGAGACGGTAAAATTTGTGCATTGGTTTTTGAGGAAAGAAAATGCGCCGTATCAGTCCTACAAAGCTACGAAACCAGGAGACCGGGATCTTGGAAAGCAAAGGGTAAAATCTGTGAATAAAATTTTGAGGAAAGGAAATACACTGTATCTGTTTTCCACAGTCCCGAAACAAATAGGCGGGGGCTCGTAAAGCAGAGGGCAAAATGTGTGATTGCTTTTTAAAGAAGGGAAATGCGCCGTGTCTGTTTTCCACAGCTCCGAAATTAGTAGACCTGGGGCTTGGAAAGCAAAGGGTAAAATTTGTGAATAGGATTTTGAGGAAAGTAAATGCACTGTATCTGTTTTCCACAGCCCCGAAACCAATACGCGGAGGCTCGTAAAGCAGAGGGTAAAATTTGTGACTGGTTTTTGAGGAAGGGAAATGCGCCGTATCTGTTTTCCACAGCTCCGAAACCAATACGCGGGGGCTCGGAAAGCAGAGGGTATAATTTGTAAATAGGTTTTTGAGGAAAGGAAATGCGCCGTATCTGTTTTCACAGCCCAGAAACCAATACGCAGGGGCACAGAAAGCAGACGGTCAAATTTCTGATTGGTTTTCGAGGATAGGAAATGGGCCGTATCTGTCCTCCAAAGCGTCGAACCCAGTAGACCGGGAGCTTGGAAAGCAAAGGGTAAAATTTGTGATTAGTTTTTGAGGAAAGAAAATGCGCCGTATGTTTACCACAGCTCCGAAACCAATACGCGGGGGCTCGGAAAGCTGAGGGTAAAATTTTTTCATTGGCTTTTGAGAAAAAGAAACGCACCGTATCTGCCTTCCACGGCTTCGAAACCAGTAGACCAGGGGCTTGGAAAGCGAAGGGTAAAATTTGTGAATAGGTTTTTGAGGAAGGGAAATGCGCCGTATCTGTTTTCCACAGCTCCGAAACCAATACTCGGGGGCTCGCAAAGCAGAGGGTAAACTTTGTTCATTGGTTTATGAGGAAATGAAATGCGCCGTATCTGCCTTGCACAGCTTCGAAACCAATACGCGGGGGCTCGGAAAGCAGAGGGTAAAATTTGTGATTGTTTTTTGAGGAAAGGAATTGCACTCTATCTGTTTTCCACAGCCCGAAACCAATACGCGGGGGCTCGGAAAGCAGAGGGTAAAATTTGTTCAATAGTTTTTGAGGAAATGAAATGCGCCGTATCTGCCTTCCACAGCTTCGAAATCAGTAGACCGGGGGCTTGTAAAAGAGACGGTAAAATTTGTGGATTGGTTTTTGAGGAAAGGAAATGCGCCGTGTCTGCCTTCCACAGCTTCGAAACCAGTAGACCGGGAGCTTGGAAAGCAAAGAGTATAATATGTGAATCGGTTTTTGAGGAAAGGAAATTCACTGTATCTGTTTTCCACTGCCCCGAGACCAATACGCGGGGGCTCGGAAAGCAGAGGGTAAAATTTGTGTTTGGTTTTTGAGGAAATGAAATTCGCCGTATCTGCCTTCCATAGCTTCGAAACCAATACGCGGGGGCTCGGAAAGCAGAGGGTAAAATTTGTGATTGTTTTTTGAGGAAAAGAAATGCGCCCTATCTGCCTTCCACAGCTTCGAAACCAGTAGACCGGGGGCTTGGAAAAGAGACGGTAAAATTTGTGCATTGGTTTTTGAGGAAAGGAAATGCGCCGTATCTGCCCTCCACAGCTTCGAAACGAGTAAACCGGGAGCTTGGAAAGCAAAGGGTAAAATTTGTGATTAGGATTTTGAGGAAAGGAAATCCACTGTATCTGTTTTCCACAGCCCCGAAACCAATATGCGGGGGCTCGTAAAGGAGAGGGAAAAATTTGTGATTGGTTTTTGAGGAAGGGAAATGCGCCGTATCTGTTTTCCACATCTCCGAAACCAATACACGTGGGGCTCGGAAAGCAGAGGATATAATTGGTGAATAGGTTTTTGAGGAAAGGAAATGCGCCGTATCTGTTTTCCACAGCCCAGAAACCAATACGTGGAGGTACGGAGAGCAGAGGGTAAAATTTGTGATTGGTTTTTGAGGAAAGGAAATGCGCCGTATCTGTCCTCCGAAGCTTCGAAACCAGTAGACCGGGAGCTTGCAAATCAAAGGGTAAAATTTGTGAATAGGTTTTTGAGGAAAGGAAATGCACCGTATCTGTTTTCCGCAGCCCCGCAACCAATAAGCAGGGGCTCGAAAATCAGAGGGTAAAATTAGTTCATTGTTTTATGAGGAAGTGAAATGCGCCGTATCTGCCTTCCACAGCTTCGAAATTAGTAGACCGGGGGCTTGGAAAACAGACGGTAAAATTTGTTCATTGGTTTTTGAGGAAAGGAAATACGCCGTATCTGCCTTCCACGGCTTCGAAACCAGCAGAGGGTAAAATTAGTGCATTGGTTTTTGAGGAAAGAAAATGCGCCGTATCAGTCCTACAAAGCTACGAAACCAGGAGACCGGGATCTTGGAAAGCAAAGGGTAAAATCTGTGAATAAAATTTTGAGGAAAGGAAATACACTGTATCTGTTTTCCACAGTCCCGAAACAAATATGCGGGGACTCGTAAAGCAGAGGGCAAAATGTGTGATTGCTTTTTGAGGAAGGGAAATGCGCCGTATGTTTACCACAGCTCCGAAACCAATACGCGGGGGCTCGGAGAGCAGAGGGTAAAATTTTTTCATTGGCTTTTGAGAAAAAGAAACGCGCCGTATCTGCCTTCCACGGCTTCGAAACCAGTAGACCAGGGGCTTGGAAAGCGAAGGGTAAAATTTGTGAATACGTTTTTGAGGAAGGGAAATGCGCCGTATCTGTTTTCCACAGCTCCGAAACCAATACTCGGGGGCTCGGAAAGCAGAGTGTAAACTTTGTTCATTGGTTTATGAGGAAATGAAATGCGCCGTATCAGCCTTCCACAGCTTCGAAATCAGTAGACCGGGGGCTTGGAAAGCAGAGGGTAAAATTTGTGCTTTGGTGTTTGAGGAAAGGAAATGCGCCGTATCTGCCTTCCACAGCTTCGAAACCAGTAGACGGGGGCTTGAAAAGCAGAGGGTAAAATTCGTGTATTGGTTTTTGAGGAAAAGAAATGCGCCGTATCCGCCTTCCACAGCTTCGAAACCAGTAGACCGGGAGCTTGGAAACCAAAGGGTAAAATTTGTGCATTGGTTTTTGAGGAAGGGAAATGCGCCGTATCTGTCCACCAAAGCTTCGAAAGCAGTAGAGCGGAAGCTTGGAAAGCAAATGGTTAAATATGTGAATCGGTTTTTGATTAAAGGAAATTCACTGTATCTGTTTTCCACAGCCCCGAAACCAATCAATGCGCGGGGGCACGGAAAGCAAGGGTAAAATTTGTGATTAGTTTTTGAGGAAAGAAAATGCGCCGTATGTTTACCACAGCTCCGAAACCAATACGCGGGGGCTCGGAAATCTGAGGGTAAAATTTTTTCATTGGCTGTTGAGAAAAAGAAACACGCCGTATCTGCCTTCCACGGCTTCTAAACCAGTAGACCAGGGGCTTGGAACGCGAAGGGTAAAATTTGTGAATAGATTTTGAGGAAGGGAAATGCGCCGTATCTGTTTTCCACAGCTCCGAAACCAATACTCGGGGGCTCGGAAAGCAGACGGTAAACTTTGTTCATTGGTTTATGAGGAAATGAAATGCGCCGTATCAGCCTTCCGCAGCTTCGAAATCAGTAGACCGGGGGCTTGGAAAGCAGAGGGTAAAATTTGTGCTTTGGTGTTTGAGGAAAGGAAATGCGCCGTATCTGCCTTCCACAGCTTCGAAACCAGTAGACGGGGGCTTGGAAAGCAGAGGGTAAAATTTGTGTATTGGTTTTTGAGGAAAAGAAATGCGCCGTATCCGCCTTCCACAGCTTCGAAACCAGTAGACCGGGAGCTTGGAAATAAAAGTGTAAAATTTGTGAATAGGTTTTTGAGGAAGGGAAATGCGCCGTATCTCCCTTCCATAGCTTTGAAACGAGTAGACCGGGGACTTGGAAAGCTGAGGGTAAAATTTGTGCATTGGTTTTTGAGGAAGGGAAATGCACCGTATCTGTCCACCAAAGCTTCGAAAGCAGTAGACCGGAAGCTTGGAAAGCAAAGGGTAAAATATGTGAATCGCTTTTTGAGGAAAGGAAATTCACTGTATCTGTTTTCCACAGCCCCGAGACCAATACGCGGGGGCTCGGAAAGCAAGGGTAAAATTTGTGATTGGTTTTTGAGGAAAGAAAATGCGAAGTATGTTTACCACAGCTCCGAAACCAATACGCGGGGGCTCGGAAAGCTGAGGGTAAAATTTTTTCATTGGCTTTTGAGAAAAAGAAACGCGCCGTATCTGCCTTCCACGGCTTCGAAACCAGTAGACCAGGGGCTTGGAAAGCAAAGGGTAAAATTTGTGAATAGGTTTTTGAGGAAGGGAAATGCACTGTATCTGTTTTCCACAGCCCGAAACCAATACGCGGGGGCTCGGAAAGCAGAGGGTAAAATTTGTTCAACAGTTTATGAGGAAATGAAATGCGCCATATCTGCCTCCACAGCTTCGAAATCAGTACACCGGGGGCTTGGAAAAGAGACGGTAAAATTTGTGGATTGGTTTTTGAGGAAAGGAAATGCGCCGTGTCTGCCTTCCACAGCTTCGATACCAGTAGACCGGGAGCTTGGAAAGCAAAGGGTAAAATATGTGAATCGGTTTTTGAGGAAAGGAAATTCACTGTATCTGTTTTCCACAGCCCCGAGAACAATACGCGGGGGCTCGGAAAGCAGACGGTAAAATTTGTGTTTGGTTTCTGAGGAAATGAAATTCGCCATATCTGCCTTCCACAGCTTCGAAACCAATACGCGGGGGCTCGGAAAGCAGAGGGTAAAATTTGTGATTGTTTTTTGAGGAAAGGAAATGCGCCGTATCTGCCTCCACAGCTTCGAAACCAGTAGACCAGGGACTTGGAAAGCAGAGGGTAAAATTTGTGCATTGGTTTTTGAGGAAAAGAAATGCGCCGTATCTGCCTTCCACAGCTTCGATACCAGTAGACCGGGGGCTTGGAAAAGAGACGGTAAAATTTGTGCATTGGTTTTTGAGGAAAGGAAATGCGCCGTATCTGCCCTCCACAGCTTCGAAACGAGTAAACCGGGAGCTTGGAAAGCAAAGGGTAAAATTTGTGAATAGGATTTTGAGGAAAGGAAATCCACTGTATCTGTTTTCCACAGCCCCGAAACCAATACGCGGAAGCTCGCAAAGCAGACGGCAAAATTTGTGATCGGTTTTTGCGGAAGGGAAATGCGCCGTATCTGTTTTCCACACCTCCGAAACCAATACACGGGGGTTCGGAAAGCAGAGGATATAATTGGTGAATAGGTTTTTGAGGAAAGGAAATGCGCCGTATCTGTCCTCCGAAGCTTCGAAACCAGTAGACCGGGAGCTTGGAAATCAAAGGGTAAAATTTGTGAATAGGTTTTTGAGGAAAGGAAATGCACCGTATCTGTCTTCCGCAGCCCCGAAACCAATAAGCAGGGGTTCGAAAATCAGAGGGTAAAATGTTCATTGGTTTATGAGGAAATGAAATGCGCCGTATCAGAATTCCGCAGCTTCGAAATCAGTAGACCGGGGGCTTGGAAAGCAGAGGGTAAAATTTGTGCTTTGGTGTTTGAGGAAAGGAAATGCGCCGTATCTGCCTTCCACAGGTTCGAAACCAGTAGAGGGGGCTTGGAAAGCAGAGGGTAAAATTTGTGTATTGGTTTTTGAGGAAAAGAAATGCTCCGTATCCGCCTTCCACAGCTTCGAAACCAGTAGACCGGAAGCTTGGAAACCAAAGGGTAAAATATGTGAATCGGTTTTTGAGGAAAGGAAATTCACTTTATCTGTTTTCCACAGCCCCGAGACCAATACGCGGGGGCTCGGAAAGCAAGGGTAAAATTTGTGATTGGTTTTTGAGGAAAGAAAATGAGAAGTATGTTTACCACAGCTCCGAAACCAATACGCGGGGGCTCGGAAAGCTGAGGGTAAAGTTTTTTCATTGGTTTTTGAGGAAAAGAAACGCGCCGTATCTGCCTTCCTCAGCTTCGAAACCAGTAGACCAGGGGCTTGGAAAACAAAGGGTAAAATTTGTGAATAGGTTTTTGAGGAAGGGAAATGCGCCGTATCTGTTTTCCACAGCTCCGAAACCAATACTCGGGGGCTCGGAAAGCATAGGGTAAACTTTGTTCATTGATTTAGGAGGAAATGAAATGCGCCGTATCTGCCTTCCGCAGCTTTGAAATCACTAGACCGGGGGCTTGGAAAGCACAGGGTAAAATTTGTGCTTTGGGGTTTGAGGAAAGGAAATGCGCCGTATCTCCCTTCCACAGCTTCGAAACCAGTAGACCGGGTGCTTGGAATGCAGAGGGTAAAATTTGTGCATTGGTTATTGAGGAAAAGAAATGCGCCGTATCTGCCTTCCACAGCTTCGAAACCAGTAGACCGGAAGCTTGGAAAGCAAAGGGTAAAATTTGTGAATAGGTTTTTGAGGAAAGGAAACGCGCCGTATCTGTTTTCCACAGCACAGAACCCAAAACGAGGGGGCACGGAAAGCAGAGGGAAAAATTGTGATTGGTTTTTGAGGAAAGAAAATGCGCCGTATCTGTCCTCCAAAGCTTCGAAACCAGTAGACCGGGAGCTTGGAAAGCAGAGGGTATAATTTGTGATTGGTTTTTGAGGAAAAAAAATGCGCCGTGTCTGCCTTCCACAGCTTCGAAAACAGTAGACCGGGAGCTTGGAAGGAAGAGGGTTAAATTTGTGAATAGGTTTTTTGAGGAAAGGAAATGCGCCGTGTCTGCCTTCCACAGCTTCGAAACCAGTAGACCGGGAGCTTGGAAAGCAAACGTTAAAATATGTGAATCGGTTTTTGAGGAAGGGAAATGCGCCGTATCTGTTTTCCACAGCTCCGAAACCAATACACGGGGGCTCGGAAAGCAGAGGATATAATGGGTGAATAGGTTTTTGAGGAAAGGAAATGCGCCGTATCTGTTTTCCACAGCCCAGAAACCAATACGCGGAGGTACGGAAAGCATAGGGTAAAATTTGTGATTGGTTTTTGAGGAAAGGAAATGCGCCGTATCTGTCCTCCGTAGCTTCGAAACCAGTAGACCGGGAGCTTAGAAATCAAAGGGTAAAATTTGTGAATAGGTTTTTGAGGAAAAGAAATGCACCGTATCTGTTTTCCGCAGCCCCGAAACCAATAAGCAGGGGCTCGAAAATCAGAGGGTAAAATTAGTTCATTGGTTTATGAGGAAGTGAAATGCGCCGTATCTGCCTTCCACAGCTTCGAAATTAGTAGACCGGGTGCTTGGAAAACAGACGGTAAAATTTGTTCATTGGTTTTTGAGGAATGGAAATGCGCCGTATCTGCCTTCCACGGCATCGAAACCAGCAGAGGGTAAAATTACTGCATTGGTTTTTGAGGAAAGAAAATGCGCCGTATCAGTCCTACAAAGCTTCGAAACCAGGAGACCGGGATCTTGGAAAGCAAAGGGTAAAATCTGTGAATAAGATTTTGAGGAAAGGAAATACGCCGTGTCTGTTTTCCACAGCTCCGAAACCAATACGCGGAGGCTCGTAAAGCAGAGGGTAAAATTTGTGACTGGTTTTTGAGGAAGGGAAATGCGCCGTATCTGTTTTCCACAGCTCCGAAACCAATACGCGGGGCCTCGGAAAGCAGAGGGTATAATTTGTAAATAGGTTTTTGAGGAAAGGAAATGCCCCGTATCTGTTTTCACAGCCCAGAAACCAATACGCAGGGGCACAGAAAGCAGAGGGTAAAATTTCTGATTTGTTTTCGAAGATCGGAAATGCGCCGTATCTGTCCTCCAAAGCGTCGAAACCAGTAGACCGGGAGCTTGGAAATCAAAGTGTAAAATTTGTGAATAGGTTTTTGAGGAAGGGAAATGCGCCGTATCTCCCTTCCACAGCTTTGAAACCAGTAGACCGGGGACTTGGAAAGCTGAGGGTAAAATTTGTGCATTGGTTTATGAGGAAGTGAAATGCGCCGTATCTGCCTTCCACAGGTTCGAAATTAGTAGACCGGGAGCTTGGAAAACAGACGGTAAAATTTGTTCATTGGTTTTTGAGGAATGGAAATGCACCGTATCTGCCTTCCACGGCTTCGAAACCAGCAGAGGGTAAAATTAGTGCATTGGTTTTTGAGGAAAGAAAATGGGCCGTATCAGTCCTACAAAGCTTCGAAACCAGGAGACCGGGATCTTGGAAAGCAAAGCATCTGTGAATAAGATTTTGAGGAAAGGAAATACGCTGTATCTGTTTTCCACAGTCCAGAAACAAATACGCGGAGGCTCGTAAAGCAGAGGGTAAAATTTGTGACTCGTTTTTGAGGAAGGGAAATGCGCCGTATCTGTTTTCCACAGCTCCGAAACCAATACGCGGGGGCTCGGAAAGCAGAGGGTATAATTTGTAAATAGGTTTTTGAGGAAAGGAAATGCGCCGTATCTGTTTTCACAGCCCAGAAACCAATACGCAGGGGCACAGAAAGCAGAGGGTAAAATTTCTGATTGGTTTTCGAGGATAGGAAATGCGCCGTATCTGTCCTCCAAAGCGTCGAAACCAGTGGACCGGGAGCTTGGAAATCAAAGTGTAAAATTTGTGAATAGGTTTTTGAGGAAGGGAAATGCGCCGTATCTCCCTTCCACAGCTTTGAAACCAGTAGACCGGGGACTTGGAAAGCTGAGGGTAAAATTTGTGCATTGGTTTTTGAGGAAAATAAATGCGCCGTATCTGTCTTCCACCGCTTCGAAACCAGTAGACAGGGGGCTCGGAAAGCAAATGGTAAAATTGAAAATTGGTTTTTGAGAAAAGAAAACGCGCCCTATCTGTCCTCCAAAGCTTCGAAACCAGTAGACCGGGAGCTTGGAAAGCAAAGGGTAAAATTTGTGACTGGTTTTTGAGGAAGGGAAACGCGCCGTATCTGTTTTCCACAGCTGCGAAACCAATACGCGGGGGCTCGCAAAGCAGAGGGTATAATTTGTAAATACGTTTTTGAGGAAAGGAAATGCGCCGTATCTGTTTTCCACAGCCCAGAAACCAATACGCAGGGGCACAGAAAGCGGAGGGTAAAATTTCTGATTGGTTTTCGAGGATAGGAAATGCGCCGTATCTCCCTTCCACAGCTTTGAAACAAGTAGACCGGGGACTTGGAAAGCTGAGGGTAAAATTTGTGCATTGGTTTTTGAGGAAAATAAATGCGCCGTATCTGCCTCCACAGCTTCGAAACCAGTAGACAGGGGGCTCGGAAAGCAAAAGGTAAAATTGGAAATTGGTTTTTGAGAAAAGAAAACGCGCCGTATCTGTCCTCCAAAGCTTCGAAACCAGTAGACCGGGAGCTTGGAAAGCAAAAGGTAAAATTTCTGAATAGGTTTTTGAGGAAAGAAAATGCACCGTATCTGTTTTCGAAAGCCCCGAAACAATACGCGGGGGCTCGGAAAGCAGAGGGTAAAATTTCTGATTGGTTTTTGAGGAAGGAAAATGCGCCGTTTCTGTCCTCTAAAGCTTCGAAACCAGTAGACCAGGGGCTTGGAAAGCGAAGGGTAAAATTTGTGAATAGGTTTTTGAGGAAGGGAAATGCGCCGTATCTGTTTTCCACAGCTCCGAAACCAATACTCGGGGGCTCGGAAAGCAGAGGGTAAACTTTGTTCATTGGTTTATGAGGAAATGAAATGCGCCGTGTCTGCCTTCCACAGCTTCGAAATCAGTAGACCGGGGGCTTGGAAAGCAGAGTGTAAAATTTGTGCTTTGGTGTTTGAGGAAAGGAAATGCGCCGTATCTGCCTTCCACAGCTTCGAAACCAGTAAACGGGGGCTTGGAAAGCAGAGGGTAAAATTTGTGTATTGGTTTTTGAGGAAAAGAAATGCGCCGTATCCGCCTTCCACAGCTTCGAAACCCTTAGACCGGGAGCTTGGAAACCAAAGGGTAAAATTTGTGAATAGGTTTTTGAGGAAGGGAAATGCACCGTATCTGTCCACCAAAGCTTCGAAAGCAGTAGACCGGAACCTTGAAAGCAAAGGGTAAAATATGTGAATCGGTTTTTGAGGAAAGGAAGTTCACTGTATCTGTTTTCCACAGCCCCGAGACCAATTCGCGTGCTCGGAAAGCAAGGGTAAAATTTGTGATTGGTTTCTGAGGAAAGAAAATGCGAAGTATGTTTACCACAGGTCCGAAACCAATACGCGGGGGCTCGGAAAGCTGAGGATAAAATTTTTTCATTGGTTTTTGAGGAAAAGAAACGCGCCGTATCTGCCTTCCGCAGCTTTGAAATCAGTAGACCAGGGGCTTGGAAAGCACAGGGTAAAATTTGTGCTTTGGGGTGTGAGGAAAGGAAATGCGCCGTATCTCCGTTCCACAGCTTCGAAACCAGTAGACCGGAAGCTTGGAAAGCAAAGGGTAAAATTTGTGAATAGGTCTTTGAGGAAAGGAAACGCGCCGTATCTGTTTTCCACAGCACAGAACCCAATACGCGGGGGCACGGAAAGCAGAGGGTAAAACTTGTGATTGGTTTTTTAGGAAAGAAAATGCGCCGCATCTGTCCTCCAAAGCTTCGAAACCAGTAGACCGGGAGCTTGGAAAGCAGAGGGTATAATTTGTGATTGGTTTTTGAGGAAAAGAAATGCGCCGTGTCTGCCTTCCACAGCTTCGAAATCAGTAGACCGGGAGCTTGGAAGGAAGAGGGTTAAATTTGTGAATAGGTTTTTTGAGGAAAGGAAATGCACCGTATCTGTTTTCCACAGCCCCAAAACCAATACGCTGTGGCTCGGAAAGCAGAGGGTAAAATTTGTTCAATAGTTTATGAGGAAATGAAATGCGCCGTATCTGCCTTCCACAGCTTCGAAATCAGTAGACCGGGGGCTTGGAAAAGAGACGGTAAAATTTGTGGATTCGTTTTTGAGGAAAGAAAATGCGCCGTATCTGTCCTCCAAAGCTTCGAAACCAGTAGACCGGGAGCTTGGAAAGCAAAGGGTAAAATTTGTGAATAGGATTTTGAGGAAAGGAAATGCACTGTATCTGACTTCCGTTGCTCCGAAACAAATAACCGGGGGTATGGAAAGCAGGGGGTAAAAGTAGTAAATAGGTTTTCAAGGAAAAGAAATGCGCCATATCTGTATTCCCTAGCTTGGAAACCAGTAGAGGGGGGGCAGGGAATGCAGGGGCAAAAATTTTTGTATCGGTTTTCGAGCAATGAAAATGTCCATATCTCTCTTCTACTGCTTCGAAACCAGTAGACCGGGGGCTTGGAAAGCAAAAGGTAAAATTGAAATTGGTTTTCGAGGAAAGAAAATGCGCCGTATCAGTCCTACAAAGCTTCGAAACCAGTAGATCGGGAGCTTGGAAAGCAAAGGGTAAAATTTGTGAATAGGATTTTGAGGAAAGGAAATGCACTGTATCTGACTTCCAATGCTCCGAAACAAATAACCGGGGGTATGGAAAGCAGGGGGTAAAAGTAGTAAATAGGTTTTCAAGGAAAAGAAATGCGCCATATCTGTATTCCCTAGCTTGGAAACCAGTAGAGGGGGGGGCAGGGAATGCAGGGGCAAAAATTTTTGTATCGGTTTTTGAGGAATGAAAATGTCCATATCTCTCTTCTACTGCTTCGAAACCAGTAGACCGGGGGCTTGGAAAGCAAAAGGTAAAATTGAAATTGGTTTTTGAGGAAAGAAAATGCGCCGTATCAGTCCTACAAAGCTTCGAAACCAGTAGATCGGGAGCTTGGAAAGCAAAGGGTAAAATTTGTGAATAGGATTTTGAGGAAAGGAAATGCACTGTATCTGTTTTCCACAGCCCCAAAACCTATACGCTATGGCTCGGAAAGCAGAGGGTATAATTTGTGAATAGGTTTTTGAGGAAAGGAAATGCGCCGTGTCTGTTTTCCACAGCTCCGAAATTAGTAGACCTGGGGCTTGGAAAGCAAAGGGTAAAATTTGTGAATAGGATTTTGAGGAAAGTAAATGCACTGTATCTGTTTTCCACAGCCCCGAAACCAATACGCGGGGGCTCGGAAAGCAGAGGGTATAATTTGTAAATAGGTTTTTGAGGAAAGGAAATGCGCCGTATCTGTTTTCACAGCCCAGAAACCAATATGCAGGGGCACAGAAAGCAGACGGTAAAATTTCTGATTGGTTTTCGAGGATAGAAATGCGCCGTATCTGTCCTCCAAAGCTTCGAAACCAGTAGACCGGGAGCTTGGAAAGCTGAGGGTAAAATTTGTGCATTGGTTTTTGAGGAAGGGAAATGCGCCGTATCTGTTTTCCACAGCTCCGAAACCAATACTCGGGGGCTCGGAAAGCAGAGGGTAAACTTTGTTCATTGGTTTATGAGGAAATGAAATGCGCCGTATCTGGCTTCCGCAGCTTCGAAATCAGTAGACCGGGGGCTTGGAAAGCAGAGGGTAAAATTTGTGCTTTGGTGTTTGAGGAAAGGAAATGCGCCGTATCTGCCTTCCACGGCTTCGAAACCAGCAGAGGGTAAAATTAGTGCATTGGTTTTTCAGGAAAGAAAATGCCCCGTATCAGTCCTACAAAGCTTCGAAACCAGGAGACCGGGATCTTGGAAAGCAAAGGGTAAAATCTGTGAATAAGATTTTGAAGAAAGGAAATACACTGTATCTGCTTTCCACAGACCCGAAACAAATAAGCGGGGGCTCGTAAAGCAGAGGGTAAAATGTGTGATTACTTTTTGAGGAAGGGAAATGCGCCATATCTGTTTTCCACAGCTCCGAAACCAATACACGGGGGCTCGGAAAGCAGAGGGTATAATTTGTGAATAGGTTTTTGAGGAAAGGAAATGCGCCGTGTGTGTTTTCCACAGCTCCGAAATTAGTAGACCTAGGGCTTGGAAAGCAAAGGGTTAATTTGTGAATAGGATTTTGAGGAAAGTAAATGCACTGTTTTCCACAGCCCCGAAACCAATACGCGGACGCTCGTAAAGCAGAGGGTAAAATTTTTGACTGGTTTATGAGGAAGGGAAATGCGCCGTATCTGTTTTCCACAGCTCCGAAACTAATACGCGGGGGCTCGGAAAGCAGAGGGTATAATTTGTAAATAGGTTTTTGAGGAAAGGAAATGCGCCGTATCTGTTTTCCACTGCCCAGAAACCAATACGCAGGGGCACAGAAAGCAGAGGGTAAAATTTCTTATTGGTTTTTGAGGATAGGAAATGCGCCGTATCTGTCCCCCAAAGCGTCGAAACCAGTAGACCGGGAGCTTGGAAAGCAAAGGATAAAATTTCTGAATAGGTTTTTGAGGAAAGAAAATGGACCGTATCTGTTTTCGACAGCCCCGAAACAATACGCGGGGGCTCGGAAAGCAGAGGGTAAAATTTCTGATTGGTTTTTGAGGAAGGAAAATGCGCCGTTTCTGTCCTCCAAAGCTTCGAATCCAGTAGACCGGGAGCTTGGAAAGCAAAGGGTAAAATTTGTGAATAGGTTTTTGAGGAAAGGAAATGCACCATACCTGTTTTCCACAGCCCCGAAACCAATGCGCGGGGGTACGGGTACAAGGGTACAATTTGTGATTAGTTGTTGAGGAAAGAAAATGCGCCGTATGTTTACCACAGCTCCGAAACCAATGCGCGGGGGCTCGGAAAGCTGAGGGTAAAATTTTTTCTTTGGCTTTTGAGAAAAAGAAACGCGCCGTATCTGCCTTCCACGGCTTCGAAACCAGTAGACCAGGGGCGTGGAAAGCGAAGGGTAAAATTTGTGAATAGGTTTTTGAGGAAGGGAAATGCGCCGTATCTGTTTTCCACAGCTCCGAAACCAATACTCGGGGGCTCGGAAAGCAGAGGGTAAACTTTGTTCATTGGTTTATGAGGAAATGAAATGCGCCGTATCTGCTTCCGCAGCTTCGATATCAGTAGACCGGGCGCTTGGAAAGCAGAGGGTAAAATTTGTGCTTTGGTTTTTGAGGAAAAGAAATGCGCCGTATCCGCCTTCCACAGCTTCGAAACCAGTAGACCGGGAGCTTGTAAACCAAAGGGTAAAATTTGTGAATAGGTTTTTGAGGAAGGGAAATGCACCGTATCTGTCCACCAAAGCTTCGAAAGCAGTAGACCGGAAGCTTGGAAAGCAAAGGGTAAAATATGTGAATCGGTTTTTGAGGAAAGGAAATTCACTGTATCTGTTTTCCACAGCCCTGAGACCAATACGCGGGGGCTCGGAAAGCAAGGGTAAAATTTGGGATTGGTTTTTGAGGAAAGAAAATGCGAAGTATGTTTACCACAGCTCCGAAACCAATACGCGGGGGCTCGGAAAGCTGAGGGTAAAATTTTTTCATTGGTTTTTGAGGAAAAGAAACGCGCCGTATCTGCCTTCCTCAGCTTCGAAACCAGTAGACCAGGGGCTTGGAAAGCAAAGGGTAAAATTTGTGAATAGGATTTTGAGGAAGGGAAATGCGCCGTATCTGTTTTCCACAGCCCCGAGACCAATACGCGGGGGCTCGGAAAGCTGAGGATAAACTTTGTTCATTGGTTTATAAGCAAATGAAATGCGCCGTATCTGCCTTCCGCAGCTTTGAAATCAGTAGACCAGGGGCTCGGAAAGCAGAGGGTATAATTTGTGAATAGGTTTTTGAGGAAAGTAAATGCGCCGTGTGTGTTTTCCACAGCTCCGAAATTAGTAGACCTAGGGCTTGGAAAGCAAAGGGTAAAATTTGTGAATAGGATTTTGAGGAAAGTAAATGCACTGTTTTCCACAGCCCCGAAACCAATACGCGGACGCTCGTAAAGCAGAGGGCAAAATTTTTGACTGCTTTTTGAGGAAGGGAAATGCGCCGTGTCTGTTTTCCACAGCTCCGAAACCAATATGCGGGGGCTCGGAAAGCAGAGGGTATAATTTGTAAATAGGTTTTTGAGGAAAGGAAATGCGCCGTATCTGTTTTCCACAGCCCAGAAACCAATACGCAGGGGCACAGAAAGCAGAGGGTAAAATTTCTGATTGGTTTTTGAGGATAGGAAATGCGCCGTATCTGTCCCCCAAAGCGTCGAAACCAGTAGACCGGGAGCTTGGAAAGCAGAGGCTATAATTTGTGATTGGTTTTCGAGGAAAAGAAATGCGCCGTGTCTGCCTTCCACAGCTTCGAAATCAGTAGACCGGGAGCTTGGAAGGAAGAGGGTTAAATTTGTGAATAGGTTTTTTGAGGAAAGGAAATGCACCGTATCTGTTTTCCACAGCCCCAAAACCAATACGCAATGGCTCGGAAAACAGAGGGTAAACTTTGAAATTGATTTTGAGGAAAGAAAATGCGCCGTATCTGTCCTCCAAAACTTCGAAACCAGTAGACCGGGAGCTTGGAAAGCAAAGGGTAAAATTTGTGAATAGGTTTTGGAGGAAGGGAAATGCACCATATCTGTCTTCCAATGCTCCGAAACAAATAACCGGGGGTATGGAAAGCAGGGGGTAAAAGTAGTAAATAGGTTTTCAAGGAAAGGAAATGCGCCATATCTGTATTCCCTAGCTTGGAAACCAGTAGAGCGGGGGCAGGGAAAGCCGAGGCAAAAATTTTTATATTGGTTATTGAGGAATGAAAATGACCATATCTCTCTTCTACTGCTTCGAAACCAGTAGACCGCGCGCTTGAAAAGCAAAGAGTAAATTTTGTTCATTGGTTTATGAGGAAATGAAATATGCCGTATCTGCCTTCCACAGCTTCGAAATCAGTAGACCGGGGGCTTGGAAAGGAGACGGTAAATTTTGTGCATTGGTTTTTGAGGAAAGGAAATGCGCCGTATTTGCCCTTCACAGCTTCGAAACCAGTAGACCGGGGGCTCGGAAAGCAAAAGGTAAAATTGAAATTGGTTTTTGACGAAAGAAAATGCGCCGTATCAGTCCTACAAAGCTTCGAAACCAGTAGACCGGGAGCTTGGAAAGCAAACGGTAAAATTTGTGAATAGGATTTTGAGGAAAGGAAATGCACTGTATCTGTTTTCCACAGCCCGAAACCAATACGCGGGGGCTCGGAAAGCAGCAAACTCTGGAACCTTCAAATCGCTCTTTCATGCTTCTGTCTCGTGCTGCTAGGAACACGTCACTAAGGAAAGGCGCTAGACATGAACCAATACAGATCCCCTCTTTCTGAATAAAAACTTTGCCATTCCATTCCGCAAAAGTTGAGCCAAGATACAGTGACAACAATTCAAGGAACCCAGTAGTGAAAATTCCGCTCTCATTCTGAAATGCAACAGCACCATATTCATCAATCAGATCGTTAACAGAAGACAAAATTTCTGCTTGAGGAATGGTGTAATAAAGATCCTTTACATCGACGGAAAATCCACAAAGCTTCTTACTGTAGTTACTTTCTAGGAACGCGATAACATCTTTCGAACTTTTTACTCTAAAAGGGTCGTCAATTGATAAAAGATTCAGTTTTTTTTGCAATAACTTAGCTACATGCTGCTGCCATGTTCCAATTTCCGAGACAATTACACGAAACGGCCACTCTAGTTTATTTGTTTTAGCAGTGAAAAACATTTGCAACCACTTTCCTGAGCTGCTGTCGATCTTACTTGATAGCCTAGTTAATTCCAGCCTATTAGCAAGTTTCTTCGCCTTGCTTTTAACTTTTGAGGCGGACACATCACTGCGTTTTTCAAACATCGCAAGAACAGCTTCCGATGCTTTCGAGAAATATACGTTCCTGTCCAAGACAACAAAACCTCCGTCCTTATCAGAAAGTAGCAGAGAGAACGAGTTCTCTTTCAGCCAACTAACCGTCTTATGCAGAGGTAGCTTCGTCCCCGATGCCCAGTACCTCGTTAACAAGTCCACACCTTCCGAAATGCAACGGTCCACTGAATCTTTTATCAATTTTATCAGTTTTTTAGAAAAAACTGAATCTTTTATCAATTGACGACCCTTTTAGAGTAAAAAGTTCGAAAGATGTTATCGCGTTCCTAGAAAGTAACTACAGTAAGAAGCATTGTGGATTTCCCGTCGATGTAAAGGATCTTTATTACACCATTCCTCAAGCAGAAATTTTGTCTTCTGTTAACGATCTGATTGATGAATATGGTGCTGTTGCATTTCAGAATGAGAGCGGAATTTCCACTACTGGGTTCCTTGAATTGTTGTCACTGTATCTTGGCTCAACTTTTGCGGAATGGAATGGCGAAGTTTTTATTCAGAAAGAGGGGATCTGTATTGGTTCATGTCTAGCGCCTTTCCTTAGTGACGTGTTCCTAGCAGCACGAGACAGAAGCATGGAAGAGCGATTTGAAGGTTCCAGAGTTTGTAGCATTTTTAGATTTGTTGATGACTACCTTGTGTTTTTAGATCGGAAAGCAGAGGGTAAAATTTGTTCAATATTTTATGAGGAAATGAAATGCGCCGTATCTGCCTTCCAGAGCTTCGAAATCAGTAGACCGGATGCTTGGAAAAGAGATGGTAAAATTTGTGGATTGGTTTTTGAGGAAAGGAAATGCGCCGTGTCGGCCTTCCACAGCTTCGAAACCAGTAGACCGGGAGTTGGAAAGCAAAGGGTAAAATATGTGAATCGGTTTTTGAGGAAAGGAAATTCACTGTATCTGTTTTCCACAGCCCCGAGACCAATACGCGGGGGCTCGGAAAGCAGAGGGTAAAATTTGTGTTTGGTTTTTGAGGAAAGGAAATGCGCCGTATCTGTTTTCCACAGCTCCGAAATTAGTTGACCGGGGGCTTGGAAAGCAAAGGGTAAAATTTGTGAATAGGATTTTGAGGAAAGGAAATCCACTGTATCTGTTTTCCACAGCCCCGAAACCAATACGCAGGGGCTCGTAAAGCAGAGGGCAAAATTTGTGATTGGTTTTTGAGGGAGGGAAATGCGCCGTATCTGTTTTCCGCAGCTCCGCAACCAATACGCGGAGGTACGGAAAGCAGAGTGTAAAATTTGTGATTGGTTTTTGAGGAAAGGAAATGCGCCGTATCTGTCCTCCGAAGCTTCGAAACCAGTAAACCGGGAGCTTGGAAATCAAAGGGTAACATTTTTGAATAGGTTTTTGAGGAAAGGAAATGCGCCGTATCTGCCTCCACAGCTTCGAAACCAGTAGAGCGGGGACTTGGAAAGCAGAGGGTAAAATTTGTGCATTGGTTTTTGAGGAAAAGAAATGCGCTGTACCTGCCTGCCACAGCTTCGAAATCAGTAGACCGGGGGCTTCGAAAAGAGACGGTAAAATTTGTGAATAGGTTTTTGAGGAAAGGAAATGCACCGTATCTGTTTTCCGCAGCCCCGAAACCAATAAGCAGGGGCTCGATAATCAGAGGGTAAAATTAGTGCCTTGGTTTTTGAGGAAAGAAAATGCGCCGTATCAGTCCTACAAAGCTTCGAAACCAGGAGACCGGGATCTTGGAAAGCAAAGGGTAAAATCTGTCAATAAGATTTTGAGGAAAGGAAATACACTGTATCTCTTTTCCACAGTCCCGAAACAAATAGGCGGGGGCTCGTAAAGCAGAGGGTAAAATGTGTGATTGCTTTTTGAGGAAGGGAAATGCGCCCTATCTGTTTTCCACAGCTCCGAAACCAATACACGGGGGCTCGGAAAGCCGAGGGTATAATTTGTGAATAGGTTTACATTTTGCTTTACCTTTTTGCTTTGCCTCTTGCTTTGCGCCGTGTCTGCCCTCCACAGCTTCGAAACGAGTGAACCGGTAGCTTGGAACGCAAAGGGTAAAATTTGTGAATAGGTTTTTGAGGAAAGGAAATGCACCGTATCTGTTTTCCGCAGCCCCGAAACCAATAAGCAGGGGCTCGAAAATCAGAGGGTAAAATTTGTTCATTGGTTTATGAGCAAGTGAAATGCGCCGTATCTGCCTTCCACGGCTTCGAAACCAGTAGACCGGGGGCTTGGAAAGCAGAGGACAAAATTTGTGCATTGGTTTTTGAGGAAACAAAATGCGCCGTATCAGTCCTACAAAGCTTCGAAACCAGGAGACCGGGATCTTGGAAAGCAAAGGGTAAAATCTGTGAATAAGATTTTGAGGAAAGGAAATACACTGTATCTGCTTTCCACAGACCCGAAACAATAAGCGGGGGCTTTAAAGCAGAGGGTAAAATGTGTGATTGCTTTTTGAGGAAGGGAAATGCGCCATATCTGTTTTCCACACCTCCGAAACCAATACACGGGGGCTCGGAAAGCAGAGGGTACAATTTGTGAATAGGTTTTTGAGGAAAGGAAATGCGCCGTGTGTGTTTTCCAGAGCTCCGAAATTAGTAGACCTAGGGCTTGGAAAGCAAAGGGTAAAATTTGTGAATAGGATTTTGAGGAAAGTAAATGCACTGTTTTCCACAGCCCCGAAACCAATACGCCGGGGCTCGGAAAGCAGAGGGTATAATTTGTAAATAGGTTTTTGAGGAAGGGAAATGCGCCGTATCTGTTTTCCACAGCTCCGAAACCAATACGCCGGGGCTCGGAAAGCAGAGGGTATAATTTGTAAATAGGTTTTTGAGGAAAGGAAATGCGCCGTATCTGTTTTCCACAGCCCAGAAACCAATACGCAGGGGCACAGAAAGCAGAGGGTAAAATTTCTGATTGGTTTTTGAGGATAGGAAATGCGCCGTATCTGTCCCCCAAAGCGTCGAAACCAGTAGACCGGGAGCTTGGAAAGCAAAGGGTAAAATTTCTGAATAGGTTTTTGAGGAAAGAAAATGGACCGTATCTGTTTTCGACAGCCCCGAAACAATACGCGGGGGCTCGGAAAGCAGAGGGTAAAATTTCTGATTGGTTTTTGAGGAAGGAAAATGCGCCGTTTCTGTCCTCCAAAGCTTCAAATCCAGTAGACCGGGAGCTAGGAAAGCAAAGGGTAAAATTTGTGAATAGGTTTTTGAGGAAAGGAAATGCACCATATCTGTTTTCCACAGCCCCGAAACCAATGCGCGGGGGCACGGAAAGCAAGGGTACAATTTGTGATTAGTTGTTGAGGAAAGAAAATGCGCCGTATGTTTACCACAGCTCCGAAACCAATACGCGGGGGCTCGGAAAGCTTAGGGTAAAATTTTTTCATTGGCTTTTGAGAAAAAGAAACGCGCCGTATCTGCCTTCCACGGCTTCGAAACCAGTAGACCAGGGGCGTGGAAAGCGAAGGGTAAAATTTGTGAATAGGTTTTTGAGGAAGGGAAATGAGCCGTATCTGTTTTCCACAGCTCCGAAACCAATACTCGGGGGCTCGGAAAACAGAGGGTAAACTTTGTTCATTGGTTTATGAGGAAATGAAATGCGCCGTATCTGCCTTGGCAGCTTCGAAATCAGTAGACCGGGGGCTTGGAAAGCAGAGGGTAAAATTTGTGCTTTGGTTTTTGAGGAAAAGAAATGCGCCGTATCCGCCTTCCACAGCTTCGAAACCAGTAGACCGGGAGCTTGTAAACCAAAGGGTAAAATTTGTGAATAGGTTTTTGAGGAAGGGAAATGCACCGTATCTGTTTTCCACAGCCGCGAGACCAATACGCGGGGGCTCGGAAAGCAAGGGTAAAATTTGTGATTGGTTTTTGAGGAAAGAAAATGCGAAGTATGTTTACCACAGCTCCTAAACCAATACGCGGGGGCTCGGAAAGCTGAGGGTAAAGTTTGTTCATTGGTTTATGAGGAAATGAAATGCGCCGTATCTGCCTTCCGCAGCTTTGAAATCAGTAGACCAGGGGCTCGGAAAGCAGAGGGTATAATTTGTGAATAGTTTTTTGAGGAAAGGAAATGCGCCGTGTGTGTTTTCCACAGCTCCGAAATTAGTAGACCTAGGGCTTGGAAAGCAAAGGGTAAAATTTGTGAATAGGATTTTGAGGAAAGTAAATGCACTGTTTTCCACAGCCCCGAAACCAATACGCGGACGCTCGTAAAGCAGAGGGTAAAATTTTTGACTGGTTTTTGAGGAAGGGAAATGCGGCGTGTCTGTTTTCCACAGCTCCGAAACCAATACGCGGGGGCTCGGAAAGCAGAGGGTATAATTTGTAAATAGGTTTTTGAGGAAAGGAAATGCGCCGTATCTGTTTTCCACAGCCCAGAAACCAATACGCAGGGGCACAGAAAGCAGAGGGTAAAATTTCTGATTGGTTTTCGAGGATAGGAAATGCGCCGTATCTGTCCCCCAAAGCGTCGAAACCAGTAGACCGGGAGCTTGGAAAGCAAAGGGTAAAATTTCTGAATAGGTTTTTGAGGAAAGAAAATGCACCGTATCTGTTTTCGACAGCCCCGAAACAATGCGCGGGGGCTCGGAAAGCAGAGGGTAAAATTTCTGATTGGTTTTTGAGGAAGGAAAATGCGCCGTTTCTGTCCTCCAAAGCTTCGAATCCAGTAGACCGGGAGCTTGGAAAGCAAAGGGTAAAATTTGTGAATAGGTTTTTGAGGAAAGGAAATGCACCATATCTGTTTTCCACAGCCCCGAAACCAATGCGCGGGGGCACGAAAAGCAAGGGTACAATTTGTGATTAGTTGTTGAGGAAAGAAAATGCGCCGTATGTTTACCACAGCTCCGAAACCATTACGCGGGGGCTCGGAAAGCTGAGGGTAAAATTTTTTCATTGGCTTTTGAGAAAAAGAAACGCGCCGTATCTGCCTTCCACGGCTTCGAAACCAGTAGACCAGGGGCGTGGAAAGCGAAGGGTAAAATTTGTGAATAGGTTTTTGAGGAAGGGAAATGCGCCGTATCTGTTTTCCACAGCTCCGAAACCAATACTCGGGGGCTCGGAAAGCAGAGGGTAAACTTTGTTCATTGGTTTATGAGGAAATGAAATGCGTCGTATCTGCCTTCCGCAGCTTCGAAATCAGTAGACCGGGGGCTTGGAAAGCAGAGGGTAAAATTTGTGCTTTGGTTTTTGAGGAAAAGAAATGCGCCGTATCCGCCTTCCACAGCTTCGAAACCAGTAGACCGGGAGCTTGTAAACCAAAGGGTAAAATTTGTGAATAGGTTTTTGAGGAAGAGAAATGCACCGTATCTGTCCACCAAAGCTTCGAAAGCAGTAGACCGGAAGCTTGGAAAGCAAAGGGTAAAATATGTGAATCGGTTTTGAGGAAAGGAAATTCACTGTATCTGTTTTCCACAGCCCCGAGACCAATACGCGGGGGCTCGGAAAGCAAGGGTAAAATTTGTGATTGGTTTTTGAGGAAAGAAAATGCGAAGTATGTTTACCACAGCTCCGAAACCAATACGCGGGGGCTCGGAAAGCTGAGGGTAAACTTTGTTCATTGGTTTATGAGGAAATAAAATGCGCCGTATCTGCCTTCCGCAGCTTTGAAATCAGTAGACCGGGGGCTTGGAAAGCACAGGGTAAAATTTGTGCTTTGGGGTTTGAGGAAAGGAAATGCGCCGTATCTCCCTTCCTCAGCTTCGAAACCAGTAGACCGGGGGCTTGGAATGCAGAGGGTAAAATTTGTGCATTGGTTATTGAGGAAAAGAAATGCGCCGTATCTGCCTTCCACAGCTTCGAAACCAGTTGACCGGAAGCTTGGAAAGCAAAGGGTAAAATTTGTGAATAGGTTTTTGAGGAAAGGAAACGCGCCGTATCTGTTTTCCACAGCACAGAACCCAATACGCGGAGGCTCGTAAAGCAGAGGGTAAATTATGTGATTGGTTTTTGAGGAAGGGAAATGCGCCGTATCTGTTTTCCACAGCTCCGAAATTAGTAGACCTGGTGCTTGGAAAGCAAAGGGTAAAATTTGTGAATAGCATTTTGAGGAAAGGAAATGCACTGTATCTGTTTTCCACAGCCCCGAAACCAATACGCGGAGGCTCGTAAAGCAGAGGGTAAATTTTGTGATTGGTTTTTGAGGAAGGGAAATGCGCCGTATCTGTTTTCCACAGCTCCGAAACCAATACGCGGGGGCTCGGAAAGCAGAGGGTATAATTTGTAAATAGGTTTTTGAGGAAAGGAAATGCGCCGTATCTGTTTTCACAGCCCAGAAACCAATACGCAGGGGCACAGAAAGCAGACGGTAAAATTTCTGATTGGTTTTCGAGGATAGGAAATGTGCCGTATCTGTCCTCCAAAGCTTCGAAACCAGTAGACCGGGGGCTTGGAATGCAGAGGGTAAAATTTGTGCATTGGTTATTGAGGAAAAGAATTGCGCCGTATCTGCCTTCCACAGCTTCGAAACCAGTAGACCGGAAGCTTGGAAAGCAAAGGGTAAAATTTGTGAATAGGTTTTGGAGGAAGGGAAATGCACCATATCTGTCTTCCAATGCTCCGAAACAAATAACCGGGGGTATGGAAAGCAGGGGGTAAAAGTAGTAAATAGGTTTTCAAGGAAAGGAAATGCGCCATATCTGTATTCCCTAGCTTGGAAACCAGTAGAGCGGGGGCAGGGAACGCAGAGGCAAAAATTTTTATATTGGTTTTTGAGGAATGAAAATGACCATATCTCTCTTCTACTGCTTCGAAACCAGTAGACCGCGCGCTTGAAAAGCAAAGAGTAAATTTTGTTCATTGGTTTATGAGGAAATGAAATATGCCGTATCTGCCTTCCACAGCTTCGAAATCAGTAGACAGGGGGCTTGGAAAGGAGACGGTAAAATTTGTGATTGGTTTTTGAGGAAGGGAAATGCGCCGTATCTGTTTTCCACAGCTCCGAAACCAATACACGGGGGCTCGGAAAGCAGAGAATATAATAGGTGAATAGGTTTTTGAGGAAAGGAAATGCGCCGTATCTGTTTTCCACAGCCCAGAAACCAATACGCGGAGGTACGGAGAGCAGAGGGTAAAATTTGTGATTGGTTTTTGAGGAAAGGAAATGCGCCGTATCTGTCCTCCGAAGCTTCGAAACCAGTAGACCGGGAGCTTGGAAATCAAAGGGTAAAATTTGTGAATAGGTTTTTGAGGAAAGGAAATGCACCGTATCTGTTTTCCGCAGCCCCGAAACCAATACGCAGGGGCTCGAAAATCAGAGGGTAAAATTAGTTCATTGTTTCATGAGGAAGTGAAATGCGCCGTATCTGCCTTCCACAGCTTCGAAATTAGTAGACCGGGGGCTTGGAAAACAGACGGTAAAATTTGTTCATTGGTTTTTGAGGAAAGGAAATACGCCGTATCTGTCCTCCGAAGCTTCGAAACCAGTAGACCGGGAGCTTGGAAATCAAAGGGTAAAATTTGTGAATAGGTTTTTGAGGAAAGGAAATGCACCGTATCTGTTTTCCGCAGCCCCGAAACCAATAAGCAGGGGCTCGAAAATCAGAGGGTAAAATTAGTTCATTGTTTTATGAGGAAATGAAATATGCCGTATCTGCCTTCCACAGCTTCGAAATCAGTAGACAGGGGCCTTGGAAAGGAGACGGTAAAATTTGTGATTGGTTTTTGAGGAAATGAAATGCGCCGTATCTGTTTTCCACAGCTCCGAAACCAATGCACGGGGGCTCGGAAAGCAGAGAATATAATTGGTGAATAGGTTTTTGAGGAAAGGAAATGCGCCGTATGTTTACCACAGCTCCGAAACCAATACGCGGGGGCTCGGAAAGCTGATGGTGAAATTTTTTCATTGGCTTTTGAGAAAAAGAAACGCACCGTATCTGCCTTCCACGGCTTCGAAACCAGTAGACCAGGGGCTTGGAAAGCGAAGGGTAAAATTTGTGAATAGGATTTTGAGGAAGGGAAATGCGCCGTATCTGTTTTCCACAGCTCCGAAACCAATACTCGGGGGCTCGGAAAGCAGAGGGTAAACTTTGCTCATTGGTTTATGAGGAAATGAAATGCGCCGTATCAGCCTTCCGCAGCTTCGAAATCAGTAGACCGGGGGCTTGGAAAGCAGAGGGTAAAATTTGTGCTTTGGTGTTTGAGGAAAGGAAATGCGCCGTATCTGCCTTCCACAGCTTCGAAACCAGTAGACGGGGGCTTGGAAAGCAGAGGGTAAAATTTGTGTATTGGTTTTTGAGGAAAAGAAATGCGCCGTATCCGCCTTCCACAGCTTCGAAACCAGTAGACCGGGAGCTTGGAAATAAAAGTGTAAAATTTGTGAATAGGTTTTTAGAGGAAGGGAAATGCGCTGTATCTCCCTTCCACAGCTTTGAAACCAGTAGACCGGGGACTTGGAAAGCTGAGGGTGAAATTTGTGCATTGTTTTTTGAGGAAAATAAATGCGCCATATCTGTCTTCCACTGCTTCGAAACCAGTAGACAGGGCGCTCGGAAAGCAAAAGGTAAAATTGGAAATTGGTTTTTGAGAAAAGAAAACGCGCCGTATCTGTCCTCCAAAGCTTCGAAACCAGTAGACCGGGATCTTGGAAAGCAAAGGGTAAAATTTCTGAATAGGTTTTTGAGGAAAGAAAATGCACCGTATCTGTTTTCGACAGCCCCGAAACAATACGCGGGGGCTCGGAAAGCAGAGGGTAAAATTTCTGATTGGTTTTTGAGGAAGGAAAATGCGCCGTTTCTGTCCTCCAAAGCTTCGAAACCAGTAGACCGGGAGCTTGGAAAGCAAAGGGTAAAATTTGTGAATAGGTTTTTGAGGAAACGAAATGCACCATATCTGTTTTCCACAGCCCCGAAACCAATGTGCGGGGGCACGGAAAGCAAGGGTAAAATTTGTGATTAGTTTTTGAGGAAAGAAAATGCGCCGTACGTTTACCACAGCTCCGAAACCAATACGCGGGGGCTCGGAAAGCTGAGGGTAAAATTTTTTCATTGGCTTTTGAGAAAAAGAAACGCGCCGTATCTGCCTTCCACGGCTTCTAAACCAGTAGACCAGGGGCTTGGAAAGCGAAGGGTAAAATTTGTGAATAGATTTTGAGGAAGGGAAATGCGCCGTATCTGTTTTCCACAGCTCCGAAACCAATACTCGGGGGCTCGGAAAGCAGACGGTAAACTTTGTTCATTGGTTTATGAGGAAATGAAATGCGCCGTATCAGCCTTCCGCAGCTTCGAAATCAGTAGACCGGGGGCTTGGAAAGCAGAGGGTAAAATTGGTGCTTTGGTGTTTGAGGAAAGGAAATGCGCCGTATCTGCCTTCCGAAACAGCTTCGAAACCAGTAGACGGGGGCTTGGAAAGCAGAGGGTAAAATTTGTGTATTGGTTTTTGAGGAAAAGAAATGCGCCGTATCCGCCTTCCACAGCTTCGAAACCAGTAGACCGGGAGCTTGGAAAGCAAAGGGTAAAATTTGTGAATAGGTTTTTGAGGAAACGAAATGCACCATATCTGTTTTCCACAGCCCCGAAACCAATGTGCGGGGGCACGGAAAGCAAGGGTAAAATTTGTGATTAGTTTTTGAGGAAAGAAAATGCGCCGTATGTTTACCACAGCTCCGAAACCAATACGCGGGGGCTCGGAAAGCTGAGGGTAAAATTTTTTCATTGGCTTTTGAGAAAAAGAAACGCGCCGTATATGCCTTCCACGGCTTCGAAACCAGTAGACCAGGGGCTTGGAAAGCGAAGGGTAAAATTTGTGCTTTGGTGTTTGAGGAAAGGAAATGCGCCGTATCTGCCTTCCACAGCTTCAAAACCAGTAGACGGGGGCTTAGAAAGCTGAGGGTAAAATTTGTGTATTGGTTTTTGAGGAAAAGAAATGCGCCGTATCCGCCTTCCACAGCTTCGAAACCAGTAGACCGGGAGCTTGGAAACCAAAGGGTAAAATTTGTGCATAGGTTTTTGAGGAAAGGAAATGCGCAGTATCTGTCCACCAAAGCTTCGAAAGCAGTAGAGCGGAAGCTTGGAAAGCAAATGGTAAAATATGTGAATCGGTTTTTGAGGAAAGGAAATTCACTGTATCTGTTTTCCACAGCCCCGAGACCAATACGCGGGGGCTCGGAAAGTAAGGGTAAAATTTGTGATTGGTTTTTGCGGAAAGAAAATGCGAAGTATGTTTACCACAGCTCCGAAACCAATAGACCGGGAGCTTGGAAACCAAAGGGTAAAATTTGTGCATAGGTTTTTGAGGAAGGGAAATGCGCCGTATCTGTCCACCAAAGCTTCGAAAGGAGTAAACCGGGAGCTTGGAAAGCAAAGGGTAAAATTTGTGAATAGGATTTTGAGGAAAGGAAATCCACTGTATCTGTTTTCCACAGCCCCGAAACCAATACGCGGGGGCTCGTAAAGCAGAGGGCAAAATTTGTGATTGGTTTTTGCGGAAGGGAAATGCGCCGTATCCGTTTTCCACAGCTCCGAAACCAATACACGAGGGCTCGGAAAGCAGATATAATTGGTGAATAGGTTTTTGAGGAAAGGAAATGCACCATATCTGTTTTCCACAGCCCAGAAACCAATACGCGGAGGTACGGAAAGCAGAGGGTAAAATTTGTGATTGGTTTTTGAGGAAAGGAAATGCGCCGTATCTGTCCTCCGAAGGTTCGAAACCAGTAGACCGGGAGCTTGGAAATCAAAGGGTAAAATTTGTGAATAGGTTTTTGAGGAAAGGAAATGCACCGTATCTGTTTTCCGCAGCCCCGAAACCAATAAGCAGGGGCTCGAAAATCAGAGGGTAAAATTAGTTCATTGGTTTATGAGGAAGTGAAATGCGCTGTATCTGCCTTCTAAAGCTTCGAAATTAGTAGACCGGGGGCTTGGAAAACAGACGGTAAAATTTGTTCATTAGTTTTTTAGGAAAGGAAATGCGCTGTATCTGCCTTCCACGGCTTCGAAACCAGCAGAGGGTAAAATTAGTGCATTGGTTTCTGAGGAAAGAAAATGCGCCGTATCAGTCCTACAAAGCTTCGAAACCAGGAGACCGGGATCTTGGAAAGCAAAGAGTAAAATTTGTGAATAGGATTTTGAGGAAAGTAAATGAACTGTATCTGTTTTCCGCAGCCCCGAAACCAATACGCGGAGGCTCGTAAAGCAGAGGGTAAAATTTGTAAATAGGTTTTTGAGGAAAGGAAATGCGCCATATCTGTTTTCACAGCCCAGAAACCAATACGCAGGGGCACAGAAAGCAGACGGTAAAATTTCTGATTGGTTTTCGAGGATAGGAAATGCGCCGTATCTGTCCTCCAAAGCGTCGAAACAAGTAGACCGGGAGCTTGGAAATCAAAGTTTAAAATTTGTGAATCGGTTTTTGAGGAAGGGAAATGCGCCGTATCTCCCTTCCACAGCTTTGAAACCAGTAGACCGGGGACTTGGAAAGCTGAGGGTGAAATTTGTGCATTGGTTTTTTAGGAAAATAAATGCGCCGTATCTGTCTTCCACAGCTTCGAAACCAGTAGACAGGGGGCTCGGAAAGCAAAAGGTAAAATTGGAAATTGGTTTTTGAGAAAAGAAAACGCGCCGTATCTGTCCTCCAAAGCTTCGAAACCAGTAGACCGGGAGCTTGGAAAGCAAAGGGTCAAATTTCTGAATAGGTTTTTGAGGAAAGGAAATGCACCATATCTGTTTTCCACAGCCCAGAAACTATGCGCGGGGGCACGGAAAGCAAGGGTAAAATTTGTGATTAGTTTTTGAGGAAAGAAAATGCGCCGTATGTTTACCACAGCTCCGAAACCAATACGCGGGGGCTCGGAAAGCTGAGGGTAAAATTTTTTCATTGGCTTTTGAGAAAAAGAAACGCGCCGTATCTGCCTTCCACGGCTTCGAAACCAGTAGAGCAGGGCCTTGGAAAGCGAAGGGCAAAATTTGTGAATAGGTTTTTGAGGAAGGGAAATGCGCCGTATCTGCCTTCCACAGCTTCGAAATTAGTAGACCGGGGGCTTGGAAAACAGACGGTAAAATTTGTTCATTGGTTTTTGAGGAAAGGAAATACGCCGTATCTGCCTTCCACGGCTTAGAAACCAGCAGAGGGTAAAATTAGTGCATTGGTTTTTGAGGAAAGAAAATGCGCCGTATCAGTCCTACAAAGCTACGAAACCAGGAGACCGGGATCTTGGAAAGCAAAGGGTAAAATGTGTGAATAAAATTTTGAGGAAAGGAAATACACTGTATCTGTTTTCCACAGTCCCGAAACAAATAGGCGGGGACTCGTAAAGCAGAGGGCAAAATGTGTGATTGCTTTTTGAGGAAGGGAAATGCGCCGTATGTTTACCACAGCTCCGAAACCAATACTCGGGGGCTCGGAAAGCAGAGGGTAAACTTTGTTCATTGGTTTATGAGGAAATGAAATGCGCCGTATCAGCCTTCCGCAGCTTCGAAATCAGTAGACCGGGGGCTTGGAAAGCAGAGGGTAAAATTTGTGCTTTGGTGTTTGAGGAAAGGAAATGCGCCGTATCTGCCTTCCACAGCTTCGAAACCAGTAGACGGGGGCTTGGAAAGCAGAGGGTAAAATTTGTGTATTGGTTTTTGAGGAAAAGAAATGCGCCGTATCCGCCTTCCACAGCTTCGAAACCAGTAGACCGGGAGCTTGGAAATAAAAGTGTAAAATTTGTGAATAGGTTTTTAGAGGAAGGGAAATGCGCCGTATCTCCCTTCCACAGCTTTGAAACCAGTAGACCGGGGACTTGGAAAGCTGAGGGTGAAATTTGTGCATTGGTTTTTGAGGAAAATAAATGCGCCATATCTGTCTTCCACTGCTTCGAAACCAGTAGACCTTTTGCTCGGAAAGCAAAAGGTAAAATTGGAAATTGGTTTTTGAGAAAAGAAAACGCGCCGTATCTGTCCTCCAAAGCTTCGAAACCAGTAGACCGGGATCTTGGAAAGCAAAGGGTAAAATTTCTGAATAGGTTTTGAGGAAAGAAAATGCACCGTATCTGTTTTCGACAGCCCCGAAACAATGCGCGGGGGCTCGGAAAGCAGAGGGTAAAATTTCTGATTGGTTTCTGAGGAAGGAAAAATGCGCCGTTTCTGTCCTCCAAAGCTTCGAAACCAGTAGACCGGGAGCTTGGAAAGCAAAGGGTAAAATTTGTGAATAGGTTTTTGAGGAAACGAAATGCACCATATCTGTTTTCCACAGCCCCGAAACCAATGTGCGGGGGCACGGAAAGCAAGGGTAAAATTTGTGATTAGTTTTTGAGGAAAGAAAATGCGCCGTATGTTTACCACAGCTCCGAAACCAATACGCGGGGGCTCGGAAAGCTGAGGGTAAAATTTTTTCATTGTCTTTTGAGAAAAAGAAACGCGCCGTATCTGCCTTCCACGGCTTCTAAACCAGTAGACCAGGGGCTTGGAAAGCGAAGGGTAAAATTTGTGAATAGATTTTGAGGAAGGGAAATGCGCCGTATCTGTTTTCCACAGCTCCGAAACCAATACTCGGGGGCTCGGAAAGCAGACGGTAAACTTTGTTCATTGGTTTATGAGGAAATGAAATGCGCCGTATCAGCCTTCCGCAGCTTCGAAATCAGTAGACCGAGGGCTTGGAAAGCAGAGGGTAAAATTTGTGCTTTGGTGTTTGAGGAAAGGAAATGTGCCGTATCTGCCTTCCACAGCTTCGAAACCAGTAGACGGGGGCTTGGAAAGCAGAGGGTAAAATTTGTGTATTGGTTTTTGAGGAAAAAAAATGCGCCGTATCTGTCTTCCACTGCTTCGAAACCAGTGGACAGGGCGCTCGGAAAGCAAAAGGTAAAATTGGAAATTGGTTTTTGAGAAAAGAAAACGCGCCGTATCTGTCCTCCAAAGCTTCGAAACCAGTAGACCGGGAGCTTGGAAAGCAAAGGGTAAAATTTCTGAATAGGTTTTTGAGGAAAGAAAATGCACCGTATCTGTTTTCGACAGCCCCGAAACAATACGCGGGGGCTCGGAAAGCAGAGGGTAAAATTTCTGATTGGTTTTTGAGGAAGGAAAATGCGCCGTTTCTGTCCTCCAAAGCTTCGAAACCAGTAGACCGGGAGCTTGGAAAGCAAAGGGTAAAATTTGTGAATAGGTTTTTGAGGAAACGAAATGCACAATATCTGTTTTCCACAGCCCCGAAACCAATGCGCGGGGGCACGGAAAGCAAGGGTAAAATTTGTGATTAGTTTTTGAGGAAAGAAAATGCGCCGTATGTTTACCACAGCTCCGAAACCAATACGCGGGGGCTCGGAAAGCTGAGGGTAAAATTTTTTCATTGGCTTTTGAGAAAAAGAAACGCGCCGTATATGCCTTCCACGGCTTCGAAACCAGTAGACCAGGGGCTTGGAAAGCGAAGGGTAAAATTTGTGCTTTGGTGTTTGAGGAAAGGAAATGCGCCGTATCTGCCTTCCACAGCTTCGAAACCAGTAGACGGGGGCTTGGAAAGCTGAGGGTAAAATTTGTGTATTGGTTTTTGAGGAAAAGAAATGCGCCGTATCCGCCTTCCACAGCTTCGAAACCAGTAGACCGGGAGCTTGGAAACCAAAGGGTAAAGTTTGTGCATAGGTTTTTGAGGAAGGGAAATGCGCCGTATCTGTCCACCAAAGCTTCGAAAGCAGTAGAGCGGAAGCTTGGAAAGCAAATGGTAAAATATGTGAATCGGTTTTTGAGGAAAGGAAATTCACTGTATCTGTTTTCCACAGCCCCGAGACCAATACGCGGGGGCTCGGAAAGCAAGGGTAAAATCTGTGATTGGTTTTTGAGGAAAGAAAATGCGAAGTATGTTTACCACAGCTCCGAAACCAATAGACCGGGAGCTTGGAAACCAAAGGGTAAAATTTGTGCATAGGTTTTTGAGGAAGGGAAATGCGCCGTATCTGTCCACCAAAGCTTCGAAAGCAGTAGAGCGGAAGCTTGGAAAGCAAATGGTAAAATATGTGAATCGGTTTTTGAGGAAAGGAAATTCACTGTATCTGTTTTCCACAGCCCCGAGACCAATACGCGGGGGCTCGGAAAGCAGAGGGTAAAATTTGTGTTTGGTTTTTGAGGAAATGAAATTCGCCATATCTCCCTTTCACAGCTTCGAAACCAATACGCGGGGGCTCGGAAAGCAGAGGGTAAAATTTGTGATTGTTTTTTGAGGAAAGGAAATGCGCCGTATCTGCCTCCACAGCTTCGAAACCAGTAGACCGGGGACTTGGAAAGCAGAGGGTAACATTTGTGCATTGGTTTTTGAGGAAAGGAAATGCGCCGTATCTGCCCTCCACAGCTTCGAAAGGAGTAAACCGGGAGCTTGGAAAGCAAAGGGTAAGATTTATGAATAGGATTTTGAGGAAAGGAAATCCACTGTATCTGTTTTCCACAGCCCCGAAACCAATACGCGGGTGCTCGTAAAGCAGAGGGCAAAATTTGTGATTGGTTTTTGCGGAAGGGAAATGCGCCGTATCTGTTTTCCACAGCTCCGAAACCAATACACGGGGGCTCGGAAAGCAGATATAATTGGTGAATAGGTTTTTGAGGAAAGGAAATGCACCATATCTGTTTTCCACAGCCCATAAACCAATACGCGGAGGTACGGAAAGCAGAGGGTAAAATTTGTGATTGGTTTTTGAGGAAAGGAAATGCGCCGTATCTGTCCTCCGAAGGTTCGAAACCAGTAGACCGGGAGCTTGGAAATCAAAGGGTAAAATTTGTGAATAGGTTTTTGAGGAAAGGAAATGCACCGTGTCTGTTTTCCGCAGCCCCGAAACCAATAAGCAGGGGCTCGAAAATCAGAGGGTAAAATTAGTTCATTGGTTTATGAGGAAGTGAAATGCGCTGTATCTGCCTTCTACAGCTTCGAAATTAGTAGACCGGGGGCTTGGAAAACAGACGGTAAAATTTGTTCATTAGTTTTTTAGGAAAGGAAATGCGCTGTATCTGCCTTCCACGGCTTCGAAACCAGCAGAGGGTAAAATTAGTGCATTGGTTTCTGAGGAAAGAAAATGCGCCGTATCAGTCCTACAAAGCTTCGAAACCAGGAGACCGGGATCTTGGAAAGCAAAGGGTAAAATTTGTGAATAGGATTTTGAGGGAAGTAAATGAACTGGATCTGTTTTCCGCAGCCCCGAAACCAATACGCGGAGGCTCGTAAAGCAGAGGGTAAAATTTGTGACTGGTTTTTGAGGAAGGGAAATGCGCCGTATCTGTTTTCCACAGCTCCGAAACCAATACGCGGGGCTCGGAAAGCAGAGGGTATAATTTGTAAATAGGTTTTTGAAGAAAGGAAATGCGCCATATATGTTTTCACAGCTAAGAAACCAATACGCAGGGGCACAGAAAGCAGACGGTAAAATTTCTGATTGGTTTTCGAGGGTAGGAAATGCGCCGTATCTGTCCTCCAAAGCGTCGAAACAAGTAGACCGGGAGCTTGGAAATCAAAGTTTAAAATTTTTGAATCGGTTTTTGAGGAAGGGAAATGCGCCGTATCTCCCTTCCACAGCTTTGAAACCAGTAGACCGGGGACTTGGAAAGCTGAGGGTAAAATTTGTGCATTGGTTTTTTAGGAAAATAAATGCGCCGTATCTGTCTTCCACAGCTTCGAAACCAGTAGACAGGGGGCTCGGAAAGCAAAAGGTAAAATTGGAAATTGGTTTTTGAGAAAAGAAAACGCGCCGTATCTGTCCTCCAAAGCTTCGAAACCAGTAGACCGGGAGCTTGGAAAGCAAAGGGTCAAATTTCTGAATAGGTTTTTGAGGAAAGGAAATGCACCATATCTGTTTTCCACAGCCCAGAAACTAATGCGCGGGGGCACGGAAAGCAAGGGTAAAATTTGTGATTAGTTTTTGAGGAAAGAAAATGCGCCGTATGTTTACCACAGCTCCGAAACCAATACGCGGGGGCTCGGAAAGCTGAGGGTAAAATTTTTTCATTGGCTTTTGAGAAAAAGAAACGCGCCGTATCTGCCTTCCACGGCTTCGAAACCAGTAGACCAGGGCCTTGGAAAGCGAAGGGTAAAATTTGTGAATAGGTTTTTGAGGAAGGGAAATGCGCCGTATCTGTTTTCCACAGCTCCGAAACCACAGCTCCGACGAATCAGCCTTCCGCAGCTTCGAAATCAGTAGACCGGGGGCTTGGAAAGCAGAGGGTAAAATTTGTGAATAGGTTTTTGAGGAAGGGAAATGCGCCGTATCTGTCCACCAAAGCTTCGAAAGCAGCAGACCGGAAGCTTGGAAAGCAAAGGGTAAAATATGTGAATCGGTTTTTGAGGAAAGGAAATTCACTGTATCTGTTTTCCACAGCCCCGAGACCAATAAGCGGAGGCTCGGAAAGCAAGGGTGAAATTTGTGACTGGTTTTGAGGAAGGGAAATGCGCCGTATCTGTTTTCCACAGCTCCGAAACCAATACGTGGGGGCTCGGAAAGCTGAGGGTAAAATTTTTTCATCGGTTTTTGAGGAAAAGAAACGCGCCGTAACTGCCTTCCTCAGCTTCGAAACCAGTAGACCAGCTTCGAAATCAGTAGACCGGGGGCTTGGAAAAGAGACGGTAAAATTTGTGGATTGGTTTTTGAGGAAAGGAATTGCGCCGTGTCTGCCTTCCACAGCTTCGAAACCAGTTGACCGGAAGCTTGGAAAGCAAAGGGTAAAATTTGTGAATAGGTTTTTGAGGAAAGGAAACGCGCCGTATCTGTTTTCCACAGCACAGAACCCAATACGCGGAGGCTCGTAAAGCAGAGGGTAAATTATGTGATTGGTTTTTGAGGAAGGGAAATGCGCCGTATCTGTTTTCCACAGCTCCGAAATTAGTAGACCTGGGGCTTGGAAAGCAAAGGGTAAAATTTGTGAATAGCATTTTGAGGAAAGGAAATGCACTGTATCTGTTTTCCACAGCCCCGAAACCAATACGCGGAGGCTCGTAAAGCAGAGGGTAAATTTTGTGATTGGTTTTTGAGGAAGGGAAATGCGCCGTATCTGTTTTCCACAGCTCCGAAACCAATACGCGGGGGCTCGGAAAGCAGAGGGTATAATTTGTAAATAGGTTTTTGAGGAAAGGAAATGCGCCGTATCTGTTTTCACAGCCCAGAAACCAATACGCAGGGACACAGAAAGCAGACGGTAAAATTTCTGATTGGTTTTCGAGGATAGGAAATGCGCCGTATCTGTCCTCCAAAGCTTCGAAACCAGTAGACCGGGGGCTTGGAATGCAGAGGGTAAAATTTGTGCATTGGTTATTGAGGAAAAGAATTGCGCCGTATCTGCCTTGCACAGCTTCGAAACCAGTAGACCGGAAGCTTGGAAAGCAAAGGGTAAAATTTGTGAATAGGTTTTGGAGGAAGGGAAATGCACCATATCTGTCTTCCAATGCTCCGAAACAAATAACCGGGGGTATGGAAAGCAGGGGGTAAAAGTAGTAAATAGGTTTTCAAGGACAGGAAATGCGCCATATCTGTATTCCCTAGCTTGGAAGCCAGTAGAGCGGGGGCAGGGAACGCAGAGGCAAAAATTTTTATATTGGTTTTTGAGGAATGAAAATGACCATATCCCTCTTCTACTGCTTCGAAACCAGTAGACCGCGCGCTTGAAAAGCAAAGAGTAAATTTTGTTCATTGGTTTATGAGGAAATGAAATATGCCGTATCTGCCTTCCACAGCTTCGAAATCAGTAGACAGGGGGCTTGGAAAGGAGACGGTAAAATTTGTGATTGGTTTTTGAGGAAGGGAAATGCGCCGTATCTGTTTTCCACAGCTCCGAAACCAATACACGGGGGCTCGGAAAGCAGAGAATATAATTGGTGAATTGGTTTTTGAGGAAAGGAAATGCGCCGGATCTGTTTTCCACAGCCCAGAAACCAATACGCGGAGGTACGGAGAGCAGAGGGTAAAATTTGTGATTGGTTTTTGAGGAAAGGAAATGCGCCGTATCTGTCCTCCGAAGCTTCGAAACCAGTAGACCGGGAGCTTGGAAATCAAAGGGTAAAATTTGTGAATAGGTTTTTGAGGAAAGGAAATGCACCGTATCTGTTTTCCGCAGCCCCGAAATCAATAAGCAGGGGCTCGAAAATCAGAGGGTAAAATTAGTTCATTGTTTTATGAGGAAGTGAAATGCGCCGTATCTGCCTTCCACAGCTTCGAAATTAGTAGACCGGGGGCTTGGAAAACAGACGGTAAAATTTGTTCATTGGTTTTTGAGGAAAGGAAATACGCCGTATCTGCCTTCCACGGCTTCGAAACCAGCAGAGGGTAAAATTAGTGCATTGGTTTTTGAGGAAAGAAAATGCGCCGTATCAGTCCTACAAAGCTTCGAAACCAGGAGACCGGGATCTTGGAAAGCAAAGGGTAAAATTTGTGAATAGGATTTTGAGGAAAGTAAATGAACTGTATCTGTTTTCCGCAGCCCCGAAACCAATACGCGGAGGCTCGTAAAGCAGAGGGTAAAATTTGTGACTGGTTTTTGAGGAAGGGAAATGCGCCGTATCTGTTTTCCACAGCTCCGAAACCAATACGCGGGGCTCGGAAAGCAGAGGGTATAATTTGTAAATAGGTTTTTGAGGAAAGGAAATGCGCCATATCTGTTTTCACAGCCCAGAAACCAATACGCAGGGGCACAGATAGCAGACGGTAAAATTTCTGATTGGTTTTCGAGGATAGGAAATGCGCCGTATCTGTCCTCCAAAGCGTCGAAACAAGTAGACCGGGAGCTTGGAAATCAAAGTTTAAAATTTGTGAATCGGTTTTTGAGGAAGGGAAATGCGCCGTATCTCCCTTCCACAGCTTTGAAACCAGTAGACCGGGGACTTGGAAAGCTGAGGGTAAAATTTGTGCATTGGTTTTTTAGGAAAATAAATGCGCCGTATCTGTCTTCCACAGCTTCGAAACCAGTAGACAGGGGGCTCGGAAAGCAAAAGGTAAAATTGGAAATTGGTTTTTGAGAAAAGAAAACGCGCCGTATCTGTCCTCCAAAGCTTCGAAACCAGTAGACCGGGAGCTTGGAAAGCCAAGGGTCAAATTTCTGAATAGGTTTTTGAGGAAAGGAAATGCACCATATCTGTTTTCCACAGCCCAGAAACTAATGCGCGGGGGCACGGAAAGCAAGGTTTTTGAATAGGTTTGTGAATAGGTTTTTGAGGAAGGGAAATGCGCCGTATCTGTTTTCCACAGCTCCGAAACCACAGCTCCGACGAATCAGTCTTCCGCAGCTTCGAAATCAGTAGACCGGGGGCTTGGAAAGCAGAGGGTAAAATTTGTGAATAGGTTTTTGAGGAAGGGAAATGCGCCGTATCTGTCCACCAAAGCTTCGAAAGCAGCAGACCGGAAGCTTGGAAAGCAAAGGGTAAAATATGTGAATCGGTTTTTGAGGAAAGGAAATTCACTGTATCTGTTTTCCACAGCCCCGAGACCAATAAGCGGAGGCTCGGAAAGCAAGGGTAAAATTTGTGACTGGTTTTTGAGCAAGGGAAATGCGCCGTATCTGTTTTCCACAGCTCCGAAACCAATACGTGGGGGCTCGGAAAGCTGAGGGTAAAATTTTTTCATTGGTTTTTGAGGAAAAGAAACGCGCCGTAACTGCCTTCCTCAGCTTCGAAACCAGTAGACCAGCTTCGAAATCAGTAGACCGGGGGCTTGGAAAAGAGACGGTAAAATTTGTGGATTGGTTTTTGAGGAAAGGAATTGCGCCGTGTCTGCCTTCCACAGCTTCGAAACCAGTTGACCGGAAGCTTGGAAAGCAAAGGGTAAAATTTGTGAATAGGTTTTTGAGGAAAGGAAACGCGCCGTATCTGTTTTCCACAGCACAGAACCCAATACGCGGAGGCTCGTAAAGCAGAGGGTAAATTATGTGATTGGTTTTTGAGGAAGGGAAATGCGCCGTATCTGTTTTCCACAGCTCCGAAATTAGTAGACCTGGGGCTTGGAAAGCAAAGGGTAAAATTTGTGAATAGCATTTTGAGGAAAGGAAATGCACTGTATCTGTTTTCCACAGCCCCGAAACCAATACGCGGAGGCTCGTAAAGCAGAGGGTAAATTTTGTGATTGGTTTTTGAGGAAGGGAAATGCGCCGTATCTGTTTTCCACAGCTCCGAAACCAATACGCGGGGGCTCGGAAAGCAGAGGGTATAATTTGTAAATAGGTTTTTGAGGAAAGGAAATGCGCCGTATCTGTTTTCACAGCCCAGAAACCAATACGCAGGGGCACAGAAAGCAGACGGTAAAATTTCTGATTGGTTTTCGAGGATAGGAAATGCGCCGTATCTGTCCTCCAAAGCTTCGAAACCAGTAGACCGGGGGCTTGGAATGCAGAGGGTAAAATTTGTGCATTGGTTATTGAGGAAAAGAATTGCGCCGTATCTGCCTTCCACAGCTTCGAAACCAGTAGACCGGAAGCTTGGAAAGCAAAGGGTAAAATTTGTGAATAGGTTTTGGAGGAAGGGAAATGCACCATATCTGTCTTCCAATGCTCCGAAACAAATAACCGGGGGTATGGAAAGCAGGGGGTAAAAGTAGTAAATAGGTTTTCAAGGACAGGAAATGCGCCATATCTGTATTCCCTAGCTTGGAAAATTTTTATATTGGTTTTTGAGGAATGAAAATGACCATATCTCTCTTCTACTGCTTCGAAACCAGTAGACCGCGCGCTTGAAAAGCAAAGAGTAAATTTTGTTCATTGGTTTATGAGGAAATGAAATATGCCGTATCTGCCTTCCACAGCTTCGAAATCAGTAGACAGGGAGCTTGGAAAGGAGACGGTAAAGTTTGTGATTGGTTTTTGAGGAAGGGAAATGCGCCGTATCTGTTTTCCACAGCTCCGAAACCAATACACGGGGGCTCGGAAAGCAGAGAATATAATTGGTGAATAGGTTTTTGAGGAAAGGAAATGCGCCGTATCTGTTTTCCACAGCCCAGAAACCAATACGCGGAGGTACGGAGAGCAGAGGGTAAAATTTGTGATTGGTTTTTGAGGAAAGGAAATGCGCCGTATCTGTCCTCCGAAGCTTCGAAACCAGCAGACCGGGAGCTTGGAAATCAAAGGGTAAAATTTGTGAATAGGTTTTTGAGGAAAGGAAATGCACCGTATCTGTTTTCCGCAGCCCCGAAATCAATAAGCAGGGGCTCGAAAATCAGAGGGTAAAATTAGTTCATTGTTTTATGAGGAAGTGAAATGCGCCGTATCTGCCTTCCACAGCTTCGAAATTAGTAGACCGGGGGCTTGGAAAACAGACGGTAAAATTTGTTCATTGGTTTTTGAGGAAAGGAAATACGCCGTATCTGCCTTCCACGGCTTCGAAACCAGCAGAGGGTAAAATTAGTGCATTGGTTTTTGAGGAAAGAAAATGCGCCGTATCAGTCCTACAAAGCTGCGAAACCAGGAGACCGGGATCTTGGAAAGCAAAGGGTAAAATCTGTGAATAAAATTTTGAGGAAAGGAAATACACTGTATCTGTTTTCCACAGTCCCGAAACAAAGAGGCGGGGACTCGTAAAGCAGAGGGCAAAATGTGTGATTGCTTTTTGAGGAAGGGAAATGCGCCGTATGTTTACCACAGCTCCGAAACCAATACGCGGGGGCTCGGAAAGCTGAGGGTAAAATTTCTTCATTGGCTTTTGAGAAAAAGAAACGCGCCGTATCTGCCTTCCACGGCTTCGAAACCAGTAGACCAGGGGCTTGGAAAGCGAAGGGTAAAATTTGTGAATAGGTTTTTGAGGAAGGGAAATGCGCCGTATCTGTTTTCCACAGCTCCGAAACCAATACTCGGGGGCTCGGAAAGAAGAGGGTAAACTTTGTTCATTGGTTTATGAGGAAATGAAATGCGCCGTATCAGCCTTCCGCAGCTTCGAAATCAGTAGACCGGGGGCTTGGAAAGCAGAGGGTAAGATTTGTGCTTTGGTGTTTGAGGAAAGGAAATGCGCCGTATCTGCCTTCCACAGCTTCGAAACCAGTAGACGGGGGCTTGGAAAGCAGAGGGTAAAATTCGTGTATTGGTTTTTGAGGAAAAGAAATGCGCCGTATCCGCCTTCCACAGCTTCGAAACCAGTAGACCGGGAGCTTGGAAACCAAAGGGTAAAATTTGTGCATTGGTTTTTGAGGAAGGGAAATGCGCCGTATCTGTCCACCAAAGCTTCGAAAGCAGTAGAGCGGAAGCTTGGAAAGCAAATGGTAAAATATGTGAATCGGTTTTTGAGGAAAGGAAATTCACTGTATCTGTTTTCCACAGCCCCGAAACCAATGCGCGGGGGCACGGAAAGCAAGGGTAAAATTTGTGATTAGTTTTTGAGGAAAGAAAATGCGCCGTATGTTTACCACAGCTCCGAAACCAATACGCGGGGGCTCGGAAAGCTGAGGGTAAAATTTTTTCATTGGCTTTTGAGAAAAAGAAACGCACCGTATCTGCCTTCCACGGCTTCGAAACCAGTAGACCAGGGGCTTGGAAAGCGAAGGGTAAAATTTGTGAATAGGATTTTGAGGTAGGGAAATGCGCCGTATCTGTTTTCCACAGCTCCGAAACCAATACTCGGGGGCTCGGAAAGCAGAGGGTAAACTTTGTTCATTGGTTTATGAGGAAATGAAATGCGCCGTATCAGCTCCGCAGCTTCGAAATCAGTAGACCGGGGGCTTGGAAAGCAGAGGGTAAAATTTGTGCTTTGGTGTTTGAGGAAAGGAAATGCGCCGTATCTGCCTTCCACAGCTTCGAAACCAGTAGACGGGGGCTTGGAAAGCAGAGGGTAAAATTTGTGTATTGGTTTTTGAGGAAAAGAAATGCGCCGTATCCGCCTTCCACAGCTTCGAAACCAGTAGACCGGGATCTTGGAAATAAAAGTGTAAAATTTGTGAATAGGTTTTTAGAGGAAGGGAAATGCGCCGTATCTCCCTTCCACAGCTTTGAAACCAGTAGACCGGGGACTTGGAAATATGAGGGTGAAATTTGTGCATTGGTTTTTGAGGAAAATAAATGCGCCATATCTGTCTTCCACTGCTTCGAAACCTGTAGACAGGGCGCTCGGAAAGCAAAAGGTAAAATTGGAAATTGGTTTTTGAGAAAAGAAAACGCGCCGTATCTGTCCTCCAAAGCTTCGAAACCAGTAGACCAGGATCTTGGAAAGCAAAGGGTAAAATTTCTGAATAGGTTTTTGAGGAAAGAAAATGCACCGTATCTGTTTTCGACAGCCCCGAAACAATACGCGGGGGCTCGGAAAGCAGAGGGTAAAATTTCTGATTGGTTTTTGAGGAAGGAAAATGCGCCGTTTCTGTCCTCCAAAGCTTCGAAACCAGTAGACCGGGAGCTTGGAAAGCAAAGGGTAAAATTTGTGAATAGGTTTTTGAGGAAACGAAATGCACCATATCTGTTTTCCACAGCCCCGAAACCAATGTGCGGGGGCACGGAAAGGAGACGGTAAACTTTGTTCATTGGTTTATGAGGAAATGAAATGCGCCGTATCAGCCTTCCGCAGCTTCGAAATCAGTAGACCGGGGGCTTGGAAAGCAGAGGGTAAAATTTGTGCTTTGGTGTTTGAGGAGAGGAAATGCGCCGTATCTGCCTTCCACAGCTTCGAAACCAGTAGACGGGGGCTTGGAAAGCAGAGGGTAAAATTTGTGTATTGGTTTTTGAGGAAAAGAAATGCGCCGTATCCGCCTTCCACAGCTTCGAAACCAGTAGACCGGGAGCTTGCAAATAAAAGTGTAAAATTTGTGAATAGGTTTTTGAGGAAGGGAAATGCGCCGTATCTCCCTTCCATAGCTTTGAAACCAGTAGACCGGGGACTTGGAAAGCTGAGGGTAAAATTTGTGCATTGGTTTTTGAGGAAAATAAATGCGCCATATCTGTCTTCCACTGCTTCGAAACCAGTAGACAGGGCGCTCGGAAAGCAAAAGGTAAAATTGGAAATTGGTTTTTGAGAAAAGAAAACGCGCCGTATCTGTCCTCCAAAGCTTCGAAACCAGTAGACCGGGAGCTTGGAAAGCAAAGGGTAAAATTTCTGAATAGGTTTTTGAGGAAAGAAAATGCACCGTATCTGTTTTCGACAGCCTCGAAACAATACGCGGGGGCTCGGAAAGCAGCGGGTAAAATTTCTGATTGGTTTTTGAGGAAGGAAAATGCGCCGTTTCTGTCCTCCAAAGCTTCGAAACCAGTAGACCGGGAGCTTGGAAAGCAAAGGGTAAAATTTGTGAATAGGTTTTTGAGGAAACGAAATGCACCATATCTGTTTTCCACAGCCCCGAAACCAATGCGCGGGGGCACGGAAAGCAAGGGTAAAATTTGTGATTAGTTTTTGAGGAAAGAAAATGCGCCGTATGTTTACCACAGCTCCGAAACCAATACGCGGGGGCTCGGAAAGCTGAGGGTAAAATTTTTTCATTGGCTTTTGAGAAAAAGAAACGCGCCGTATCTGCCTTCCACGGCTTCGAAACCAGTAGACCAGGGGCTTGGAAAGCGAAGGGTAAAATTTGTGAATAGATTTTGAGGAAGGGAAATGCGCCGTATCTGTTTTCCACAGCTCCGAAACCAATACTCGGGGGCTCGGAAAGCAGAGGGTAAACTTTGTTCATTGGTTTATGAGGAAATGAAATGCGCCGTATCAGCCTTCCGCAGCTTCGAAATCAGTAGACCGGGGGCTTGGAAAGCAGAGGGTAAAATTTGTGCTTTGGTGTTTGAGGAAAGGAAATGCGCCGTATCTGCCTTCCACAGCTTCGAAACCAGTAGACGGGGGCTTGGAAAGCTGAGGGTAAAATTTGTGTATTGGTTTTTGAGGAAAAGAAATGCGCCGTATCCGCCTTCCACAGCTTCGAAACCAGTAGACCGGGAGCTTGGAAACCAAAGGGTAAAATTTGTGCATAGGTTTTTGAGGAAGGGAAATGCGCCGTATCTGTCCACCAAAGCTTCGAAAGCAGTAGAGCGGAAGCTTGGAAAGCAAATGGTAAAATATGTGAATCGGTTTTTGAGGAAAGGAAATTCACTGTATCTGTTTTCCACAGCCCCGAGACCAATACGCGGGGGCTCGGAAAGCAAGGGTAAAATTTGTGATTGGTTTTTGAGGAAAGAAAATGCGAAGTATGTTTACCACAGCTCCGAAACCAATAGACCGGGAGCTTGGAAACCAAAGGGTAAAATTTGTGCATAGGTTTTTGAGGAAGGGAAATGCGCCGTATCTGTCCACCAAAGCTTCGAAAGCAGTAGAGCGGAAGCTTGGAAAGCAAATGGTAAAATATGTGAATCGGTTTTTGAGGAAAGGAAATTCACTGTATCTGTTTTCCACAGCCCCGAGACCAATACGCGGGGGCTCGGAAAGCAGAGGGTAAAATTTGTGTTTGGTTTTTGAGGAAATGAAATTCGCCATATCTCCCTTCCACAGCTTCGAAACCAATACGCGGGGGCTCGGAAAACAAAGGGTAAAATTTGTGATTGTTTTTTGAGGAAAGGAAATGCGCCGTATCTGCCTCCACAGCTTCGAAACCAGTAGACCGGGGACTTGGAAAGCAGAGGGTAACATTTGTGCATTGGTTTTTGAGGAAAGGAAATGCGCCGTATCTGCCCTCCACAGCTTCGAAAGGAGTAAACCGGGAGCTTGGAAAGCAAAGGGTAAAATTTGTGAATAGGATTTTGAGGAAAGGAAATCCACAGTATCTGTTTTCCACAGCCCCGAAACCAATACGCAGGGGCTCGTAAAGCAGAGGGCAAAATTTGTGATTGGTTTTTGCGGAAGGGAAATGCGCCGTATCTGTTTTCCACAGCTCCGAAACCAATACACGGGGGCTCGGAAAGCAGATATAATTGGTGAATAGGTTTTTGAGGAAAGGAAATGCACCATATCTGTATTCACAGCCCAGAAACCAATACGCGGAGGTACGGAAAGCAGAGGGTAAAATTTGTGATTGGTTTTTGAGGAAAGGAAATGCGCCGTATCTGTCCTCCGAAGGTTCGAAACCAGTAGACCGGGAGCTTGGAAATCAAAGGGTAAAATTTGTGAATAGGTTTTTGAGGAAAGGAAATGCACCGTATCTGTTTTCCGCAGCCCCGAAACCAATAAGCAGGGGCTCGAAAATCAGAGGGTAAAATTAGTTCATTGGTTTATGAGGAAGTGAAATGCGCTGTATCTGCCTTCTACAGCTTCGAAATTAGTAGACCGGGGGCTTGGAAAACAGACGGTAAAATTTGTTCATTAGTTTTTTAGGAAAGGAAATGCGCTGTATCTGCCTTCCACGGCTTCGAAACCAGCAGAGGGTAAAATTAGTGCATTGGTTTCTGAGGAAAGAAAATGCGCCGTATCAGTCCTACAAAGCTTCGAAACCAGGAGACCGGGATCTTGGAAAGCAAAGGGTAAAATTTGTGAATAGGATTTTGAGGAAAGTAAATGAACTGTATCTGTTTTCCGCAGCCCCGAAACCAATACGCGGAGGCTCGTAAAGCAGAGGGTAAAATTTGTGACTGGTTTTTGAGGAAGGGAAATGCGCCGTATCTGTTTTCCACAGCTCCGAAACCAATACGCGGGGCTCGGAAAGCAGAGGGTATAATTTGTAAATAGGTTTTTGAGGAAAGGAAATGCGCCATATCTGTTTTCACAGCCCAGAAACCAATACGCAGGGGCACAGAAAGCAGACGGTAAAATTTCTGATTGGTTTTCGAGGATAGGAAATGCGCCGTATCTGTCCTCCAAAACGTCGAAACAAGTAGACCGGGAGCTTGGAAATCAAAGTTTAAAATTTGTGAATCGGTTTTTGAGGAAGGGAAATGCGCCGTATCTCCCTTCCACAGCTTTGAAACCAGTAGACCAGGGACTTGGAAAGCTGAGGGTAAAATTTGTGCATTGGTTTTTTAGGAAAATAAATGCGCCGTATCTGTCTTCCACAGCTTCGAAACCAGTAGACAGGGGGCTCGGAAAGCAAAAGGTAAAATTGGAAATTGGTTTTTGAGAAAAGAAAACGCGCCGTATCTGTCCTCCAAAGCTTCGAAACCAGTAGACCGGGAGCTTGGAAAGCAAAGGGTCAAATTTCTGAATAGGTTTTTGAGGAAAGGAAATGCACCATACCTGTTTTCCACAGCCCAGAAACTAATGCGCGGGGGCACGGAAAGCAAGGGTAAAATTTGTGATTAGTTTTTGAGGAAAGAAAATGCGCCGTATGTTTACCACAGCTCCGAAACCAATACGCGGGGGCTCGGAAAGCTGAGGGTAAAATTTTTTCATTGGCTTTTGAGAAAAAGAAACGCGCCGTATCTGCCTTCCACGGCTTCGAAACCAGTAGACCAGGGCCTTGGAAAGCGAAGGGTAAAATTTGTGAATAGGTTTTTGAGGAAGGGAAATGCGCCGTATCTGTTTTCCACAGCTCCGAAACCACAGCTCCGACGAATCAGCCTTCCGCAGCTTCGAAATCAGTAGACCGGGGGCTTGGAAAGCAGAGGGTAAAATTTGTGAATAGGTTTTTGAGGAAGGGAAATGCGCCGTATCTGTCCACCAAAGCTTCGAAAGCAGCAGACCGGAAGCTTGGAAAGCAAAGGGTAAAATATGTGAATCGGTTTTTAAGGAAAGTAAATTCACTGTATCTGTTTTCCACAGCCCCGAGACCAATACGCGGAGGCTCGGAAAGCAAGGGTAAAATTTGTGACTGGTTTTTGAGGAAGGGAAATGCGCCGTATCTGTTTTCCACAGCCCGAAACCAATACGCGGGGGCTCGGAAAGCAGAGGGTAAAATTTGTTCAATAGTTTTTGAGGAAATGGAATTCGCCGTATCTGCCTTCCACAGCTTCGACAATACGCGGGGGCTCGGAAAGCAGAGGGTAAAATTTGTGATTGTTTTTTGAGGAAAGGAAATGCACTGTATCTGTTTTCCACAGCCCGAAACCAATACACGGGGGCTCCGAAAGCAGAGGATATAATTGGTGAATAGGTTTTTGAGGAAAGGAAATGCGCCGTATCTGTTTTCCACAGCTCCGAAACCAATACGCGGGGGCTCGGAAAGCTGAGGGTAAAATTTTTTCATTGGTTTTTGAGGAAAAGAAATGCGCCGTATCCGCCTTGCACAGCTTCGAAACCAGTAGACCGGGAGCTTGGAAAGGAAATGGTAAAATATGTGAATCGGTTTTTGAGGAAAGGAAATTCACTGTATCTGTTTTCCATAGCCCCGAGACCAATACGCGGGGGCTCGGAAAGCAAGGGTAAAATTTGTGATTGGTTTTTGAGGAAAGAAAATGCGAAGTATGTTTACCACAGCTCCGAAACCAATACGCGGGGGCTTCGAAAGTAGAGGGTAAAATTTTTTCATTGGTTTTTGAGGAAAAGACACGCGCCGTATCTCCCTTCCACAGCTTCGAAACCAGTAGACCGGGGGCTTGGAATGCAGAGGGTAAAATTTGTGCATTGGTTATTGAGGAAAAGAAATGCGCCGTATCTGCCTTCCACAGCTTCGAAACCAGTAGACCGGAAGCTTGGAAAGCAGAGGGTAAAATTTGTGAATATGTTTTTGAGGAAAGGAAACGCGCCGTATCTGTTTTCCACAGCACAGAAACCAATACGCAGGGGCACAGAAAGCAGACGGTCAAATTTCTGATTGGTTTTCGAGGATAGGAAATGCGCTGTATCTGTCCTCCAAAGCGTCGAAACCAGTAGACCGAAAGCTTGGCAATCAAAGTGTAAAATTTGTGAATAGGTGTTTGAGGAAGGGAAATGCGCCGTATCTCCCTTCCACAGCTTTGAAACCAGTAGACCGGGGACTTGGAAAGCTGAGGGTAAAATTTGTGCATTGGTTTTTGAGGAAAATAAATGCGCCGTATCAGTTTTCCACAGCTCCGAAACCAATACGCGGGGGCTCGGAAAGCTGAGGGTAAAATTTTTTCATTGGTTTTTGAGGAAAAGACACGCGCCGTATCTGCCTTCCTCAGCTTCGACACCAGTAGACCAGGGGATTGGAAAGCAAAGGGTAAAATTTGTGAATAGGTGTTTGAGGAAGGGAAATGCGCCGTATCTGTTTTCGACAGCCCCGAAACAATACGCGGGGGCTCGGAAAGCAGAGGGTAAAATTTCTGTTTGGCTTTTGATAAAAAGAAACGCGCCGTATCTGCCTTCCACGGCTTCGAAACCAGTAGACCAGGGGCTTGGAAAGCGAAGGGTAAAATTTGTGAATAGGTTTTTGAGGAAGAGAAATGCGCCGTATCTGTTTTCCACAGCTCCGAAACCAATACTCGGGGGCTCGGAAAGCAGAGGGTAAACTTTGGTCATTGGTTTATGAGGAAATGAAATGCGCCGTATTAGCCTTCCCAGCTTTGAAATCAGTAGACCGGGGGCTTGGAAAGCAGAGGGTAAAATTTGTGCTTTGGTGTTTGAGGAAAGGAAATGCGCCGTATCTGCCTTCCACAGCTTCGAAACCAGTAGACGGGGGCTTGGAAAGCAGAGGGTAAAATTTGTGTATTGGTTTTTGAGGAAGGGAAATGCACCGTATCTGTCCACCAAAACTTCGAAAGCAGTAGACCGGAAGCTTGGAAAGCAAAGGGTAAAATATGTGAATCGGTTTTTGAGGAAAGGAAATTCACTGTATCTGTTTTCCACAGCCCCGAGACCAATACGCGGGGGCTCGGAAAGCAAGGGTAAAATTTGTGATTGGTTTTTGAGGAAAGAAAATGCGAAGTATGTTTACCACAGCTCCGAAACCAATATGCGGGGGCTCGGAAAGCTGAGGGTAAAATTTTTTCATTGGTTTTTGATGAAAAGAAACGCGCCGTATCTGCCTTCCTCAGCTTCGAAACCAGTAGACCAGGGGCTTGGAAAGCAAAGGGTAAAATTTGTGCATAGGTTTTTGAGGAAGGGAAATGCGCCGTATCTGTTTTCCACAGCCCCGAGACCAATACGCGCGGGCTCGGAAAGCAGAGGGTAAAATTTGTGTTTGGTTTTTGAGGAAATGAAATTCGCCGTCTCTGCCTTCCACAGCTTCGAAACCAATACGCGGGGGCTCGGAAAGCAGAGGGTAAAATTTGTGATTGTTTTTTGAGGAAAGGAAATGCACTGTATCTGTTTTCCACAGCCCTAAACCAATACACGGGGGCTCGGAAAGCAGAGGATATAATTGTTGAATAGGTTTTTGAGGAAAGGAAATGCGCCGTATCTGTTTTCCACAGCTCCGAAACCAATACGCGGGGGCTCGGAAAGCTGAGGGTAAAATTTTTTCATTGGTTTTTGAGGAAAAGACACGCGCCGTATCTGCCTTCCTCAGCATCGAAACCAGTAGACCAGGGGCTTGGAAAGCAAAGGGTAAAATTTGTGAATAGGTGTTTGAGGAAGGGAAATGCGCCGTATCTGTTTTCCACAGCTCCGAAACCAATACTCGGGGGCTCGGAAAGCACAGTGTAAACTTTGTTCATTGGTTTATGAGGAAATGAAATGCGCCGTATCAGCCTTCCGCAGCTTCGAAATCAGTAGACCGGGGGCTTGGAAAGCAGGGGGTAAAATTTGTGCTGTGGTGTTTGAGGAAAGGAAATGCGCCGTATCTGAATTCCACAGCTTCGAAACAAGTAGACGGGGGCTTGGAAAGCAGAGGGTAATATTTGTGTATTGGTTTTTGAGGAAAATAAATGCGCCGTATCCGCCTTCCACAGCTTCGAAACCAGTAGACCGGGAGCTTGGAAACCAAAGGGTAAAATTTGTGAATAGGTTTTTGAGGAAGGGAAATGCACCGTATCTGTTTTCCACAGCTCCGAAACCAATACTCGGGGGCTCGGAAAGCAGAGGGTAAACTTTGTTCATTGGTTTTTGAGGAAAAGACACGCGCCGTATCTGCCTTCCTCAGCTTCGAAACCAGTAGACCAGGGGCTTGGAAAGCAATGGGTAAAATTTGTGAATAGGTGTTTGAGGAAGGGAAATGCGCCGTATCTGTTTTCCACAGCTCCGAAACCAATACTCGGGGGCTCGGAAAGCAGAGGGTAAACTTTGTTCATTGGTTTATGAGGAAATGAAATGCGCCGTATCAGCCTTCCGCAGCTTCGAAATCAGTAGACCGGGGGCTTGGAAAGCAGGGGGTAAAATTTGTGCTGTGGTGTTTGAGGAAAGGAAATGCGCCGTATCTGAATTCCACAGCTTCGAAACAAGTAGACGGGGGCTTGGAAAGCAGAGGGTAAAATTTGTGTATTGGTTTTTGAGGAAAAGAAATGCGCCGTATCCGCCTTCCACAGCTTCGAAACCAGTAGACCGGGAGCTTGGAAACCAAAGGGTAAAATTTGTGAATAGGTTTTTGAGGAAGGAAATGCACCGTATCTGTCCACCAAAGCTTCGAAAGCAGTAGACCGGAAGCTTGGAAAGCAAAGGGTAAAATTTGTGAATAGTTGTTTGAGGAAGGGAAATGCGCCGTATCTGTTTTTCACAGCTCCGAAACCAATACTCGGGGCTCGGAAAGCAGAGGGTAAACTTTGTTCATTGGTTTTTGAGGAAAAGACACGCGCCGTATCTGCCTTCCTCAGCTTCGAAACCAGTAGACCAGGGGCTTGGAAAGCAAGGGGTAAAATTTGTGAATAGGTGTTTGAGGAAGGGAAATGCGCCGTATCTGTTTTCCACAGCTCCGAAACCAATACTCGGGGGCTCGGAAAGCAGAGGGTAAACTTTGTTCATTGGTTTATGAGGAAATGAAATGCGCCGTATCAGCCTTCCGCAGCTTCGAAATCAGTAGACCGGGGGCTTGGAAAGCAGAGGGTAAAATTTGTGCTGTGGTGTTTGAGGAAAGGAAATGCGCCGTATCTGCCTTCCACAGCTTCGAAACCAGTAGACAGGGGCTTGGAAAGCAGAGGGTAAAATTTGTGTATTTGTTTTTGAGGAAAAGAAATGCGCCGTATCCGCCTTCCACAGCTTCGAAACCAGTAGACCGGGAGCTTGGAAAGCAAATGGTAAAATATGTGAATCGGTTTTTGAGGAAAGGAAATTCACTGTATCTGTTTTCCACAGCCCCGAGACCAATACGCGGGGGCTCGGAAAGCAAGGGTAAAATTTGTGATTGGTTTATGAGGAAAGAAAATGCGAAGTATGTTTACCACAGCTCCGAAACCAATACGCGGGGGCTTGGAAAGTAGAGGGTAAAATTTTTTCATTGGTTTTTGAGGAAAAGACACGCGCCGTATCTCCCTTCCACAGCTTCGAAACCAGTAGACCGGGGGCTTGGAATGCAGAGGGTAAAATTTGTGCATTGGTTATTGAGGAAAAGAAATGCGCCGTATCTGCCTTCCACAGCTTCGAAACCAGTAGACCGGAAGCTTGGAAAGCAAAGGGTAAAATTTGTGAATAGGTTTTTGAGGAAAGGAAACGCGCCGTATCTGCATTCCACAGCACAGAAACCAATACGCAGGGGCACAGAAAGCAGACGGTCAAATTTCTGATTGGTTTTCGAGGATAGGAAATGCGCTGTATCTGTCCTCCAAAGCGTCGAAACCAGTAGACCGAAAGCTTGGCAATCAAAGTGTAAAATTTGTGAATAGGTGTTTGAGGAAGGGAAATGCGCCGTATCTCCCTTCCACAGCTTTGAAACCAGTAGACCGGGGACTTGGAAAGCTGAGGGTAAAATTTGTGCATTGGTTTTTGAGGAAAATAAATGCGCCGTATCAGTTTTCCACAGCTCCGAAACCAATACGCGGGGGCTCGGAAAGCTGAGGGTAAAATTTTTTCATTGGTTTTTGAGGAAAAGACACGCGCCGTATCTGCCTTCCTCAGCTTCGACACCAGTAGACCAGGGGATTGGAAAGCAAAGGGTAAAATTTGTGAATAGGTGTTTGAGGAAGGGAAATGCGCCCTATCTGTTTTCGACAGCCCCGAAACAATACGCGGGGGCTCGGAAAGCAGAGGGTAAAATTTCTGATTGGCTTTTGAGGAAGGAAAATGCGCCGTTTCTGTCCACCAAAGCTTCGGAACCAGTAGACCGGGAGCTTGGAAAGCAAAGGGTAAAATTTGTGAATAGGTTTTTGAGGAAACGAAATGCACCATATCTGTTTTCCACAGCCCCGAAACCAATGCGCGGGGGCACGGAAAGCAAGGGTAAAATTTTTTCATTGGCTTTTGAGAAAAAGAAACGCGCCGTATCTGCCTTCCACGGCTTCGAAACCTGTAGACCAGGGGCTTGGAAAGCGAAGGGTAAAATTTGTGAATAGGTTTTTGAGGAAGAGAAATGCGCCGTATCTGTTTTCCACAGCTCCGAAACCAAATCTCGGGGGCTCGGAAAGCAGAGGGTAAACTTTGGTCATTGGTTTATGAGGAAATGAAATGCGCCGTATTAGCCTTCCGCAGCTTTGAAATCAGTAGACCGGGGGCTTGGAAAGCAGAGGGTAAAATTTGTGCTTTGGTTTGAGGAAAGGAAATGCGCCGTATCTGCCTTCCACAGCTTCGAAACCAGTAGACGGGGGCTTGGAAAGCAGAGGGTAAAATTTGTGTATTGGATTTTGAGGAAGGGAAATGCACCGTATCTGTCCACCAAAGCTTCGAAAGCAGTAGACCGGAAGCTTGGAAAGCAAAGGGTAAAATATGTGAATCGGTTTTTGAGGAAAGGAAATTCACTGTATCTGTTTTCCACAGCCCCGAGACCAATACGCGGGGGCTCGGAAAGCAAGGGTAAAATTTGTGATTGGTTTTTGAGGAAAGAAAATGCGAAGTATGTTTACCACAGCTCCGAAACCAATACGCGGGGGCTCGGAAAGCTGAGGGTAAAATTTTTTCATTGGTTTTTGATGAAAAGAACGCGCCGTATCTGCCTTCCTCAGCTTCGAAACCAGTAGCAAAGGGTAAAATTTGTGAATAGGTTTTTGAGGAAGGGAAATGCGCCGTATCTGTTTTGCACAGCCCCGAGACCAATACGCGGGGGCTCGGAAAGCAGAGGGTAAAATTTGTGTTTGGTTTTTGAGGATATGAAATTCGCCGTATCTGCCTTCCACAGCTTCGAAACCAATATGCGGGGGCTCGGAAAGCAGAGGGTAAAATTTGTGATTGTTTTTTGAGGAAAGGAAATGCACTGTATCTGTTTTCCACAGCCCGAAACCAATACGCGGGGGCTCGGAAAGCAGAGGGAAAAAATTTGTTCAATAGTTTTTGAGGAAATGGAATTCGCCGTATCTGCCTTCCACAGCTTCGAAACCAATACGCGGGGGCTCGGAAAGCAGAGGGTAAAATTTGTGATTGTTTTTTGAGGAAAGGAAATGCACTGTATCTGTTTTCCACAGCCCGAGACCAATACACGGGGGCTCGGAATGCAGAGGATATAATTGGTGAATAGGTTTTTGAGGAAAGGAAATGCGCCGTATCTGTTTTCCACAGCTCCGAAACCAATACGCGGGGGCTCGGAAAGCTGAGGGTAAAATTTTTTCATTGGTTTTTGAGGAAAAGACACGCGCCGTATCTGCCTTCCTCAGCTTCGAAACCAGTAGACCAGGGGCTTGGAAAGCAAAGGGTGAAATTTGTGAATAGGTGTTTGAGGAAGGGAAATGCACCGTATCTGTTTTCCACAGCTCCGAAACCAATACTCGGGGGCTCGGAAAGCAGAGGGTAAACTTTGTTCATTGGTTTATGAGGAAATGAAATGCGCGGTATCAGCCTTCCACAGCTTCGAAATCAATAGACCGGGGGCTTGGAAAGCAGAGGGTAAAATTTGTGCTGTGGTGTTTGAGGAAAGGAAATGCGCCGTATCTGCCTTCCACAGCTTCGAAACCAGTAGACGGGGGCTTGGAAAGCAGGGGGTAAAATTTGTGTATTGGTTTTTTAGGAAAAGAAATGCGCCGTATCCGCCTTCCACAGCTTCGAGACCAGTAGACCGGGAGCTTGGAAACCAAAGGGTAAAATTTGTGCATAGGTTTTTGAGGAAGGGAAATGCGCCGTATCTGTCCACCAAAGCTTCGAAAGCAGTAGAGCGGAAGCTTGGAAAGCAAATGGTAAAATATGTGAATCGGCTTTTGAGGAAAGGAAATTCACTGTATCGGTTTTCCACAGCCCCGAGACCAATACGCGGGGGCTCGGAAAGCAAGGGTAAAATTTGTGATTGGTTTTTGAGGAAACGAAATTCGCCATATCTGCCTTCCACAGCTTCGAAACCAATACGCGGGGGCTCGGAAAGCAGAGGGTAAAATTTGTGATTGCTTTTTGAGGAAAGGAAACGCGCCGTATCTGCCTCCACAGCTCCGAAACCAATACACGGGAGCTCGGAAAGCAGATATAATTGGTGAATAGGTTTTTGAGGAAAGGAAATGCGCCATATCTGTTTTCCACAGCTCAGAAACCATTACGCGGAGGTACGGAAAGCAGAGGGTAAAATTTGTGATTGGTTTTCGAGGAAAGGAAATGCGCCGTATCTGTCCTCCGAAGGTTCGAAACCAGTAGACCGGGAGCTTGGAAATCAAAGGGTAAAATTTGTGAATAGGTTTTTGAGGAAAGGAAATGCACCGTATCTGTTTTCCGCAGCCCCGAAACCAATAAGCAGGGGCTCGAAAATCAGAGGGTAAAATTAGTTCATTGGTTTATGAGGAAGTGAAATGCGCCATATCTGCCTTCCACAGCTTCGAAATTAGTAGACCGGGGGCTTGGAAAACAGACGGTAAAATTTGTTCATTAGTTTTTTAGGAAAGGAAATGCGCTGTATCTGCCTTCCACGACTTCGAAACCAGCAGAGGGTAAAATTAGTGCATTGGTTTCTGAGGAAAGAAAATGCGCCGTATCAGTCCTACAAAGCTTCGAAACCAGGAGACCGGGATCTTGGAAAGCAAAGGGTAAAATTTGTGAATAGGATTTTGAGGAAAGTAAATGCACTGTATCTGTTTTCCACAGCCCCGAAACAAATAGGCGGGGGCTCGTAAAGCAGAGGGTAAAATGTGTGACTGGTTTTTGAGGAAGGGAAATGCGGCGTATCTGTTTTCCACAGCTCCGAAACCAATACGCGGGGCTCGGAAAGCAGAGGGTATAATTTGTAAATAGGTTTTTGAGGAAAGGAAATGCGCCATATCTGTTTTCACAGCCCAGAAAACAATACGCAGGGGCACAGAAAGCAGACGGTAAAATCTCTGATTGGTTTTCGAGGATAGGAAATGCGCCATATCTGTCCTCCAAAGCGTCGAAACCAGTAGACAGGGAGCTTGGAAATCAAAGTTTAAAATTTGTGAATAGGTTTTTGAGGAAGGGAAATGCGCCGTATCTCCCTTCCACAGCTTTGAAACCAGTAGACCGGGGACTTGGAAAGCTGAGGGTAAAATTTCTGCATTGGTTTTTTAGGAAAATAAATGCGCCGTATCTGTCTTCCACAGCTTCGAAACCAGTAGACATGGGGCTCGGAAAGCAAAAGGTAAAATTGGAAATTGGTTTTTGAGAAAAGAAAACGCGCCGTATCTGTCCTCCAAAGCTTCGAAACCAGTAGACCGGGAGCTTGCAAAGCAAAGGGTCAAATTTCTGAATAGGTTTTTGAGGAAAGGAAATGCGCCGTATCTGTTTTCCACAGCTCCGAAACCAATACTCGGGGGCTCAGAAAGCAGAGGATAAACTTTGTTCATTGGTTTATGAGGAAATGAAATGCGCCGTATCAGCCTTCCGCAGCTTCGAAATCAGTAGACCGGGGGCTTGGAAAGCAGAGGGTAAAATTTGTGAATAGGTTTTTGAGGAAGGGAAATGCGCCGTATCTGTCCACCAAAGCTTCGAAAGCAGCAGACCGGAAGCTTGGAAAGCAAAGGGTAAAATATGTGAATCGGTTTTTGAGGAAAGGAAATTCACTGTATCTGTTTTCCACAGCCCCGAGACCAATACGCGGAGGCTCGGAAAGCAAGGGTAAAATTTGTGATTGCTTTTTGAGGAAAGAAAATGCGAAGTATGTATACCACAGCTCCGAAACCAATACGTGGGGGCTCGGAAAGCTGAGGGTAAAATTTTTTCATTGGTTTTTGAGGAAAAGAAACGCGCCGTATCTGCCTTCCTCAGCTTCGAAACCAGTAGAGCAGGGGCTTGGAAAGCAAAGGGTAAAATTTTTGAATAGGTTTTTGAGGAAGGGAAATGCGCCGTATCTGTTTTCCACTGCTCCGAAACCAATACTCGGGGGCTCGGAAAGCAGAGGGTAAACTTTGTTCATTGGTTTCTGAGGAAATGAAATGCGCCTTATCTGCCTTCCGCAGCTTTGAAACCAGTAGACCGGGGGCTTGGAAAGCAGAGGGTAAAATTTGTGCTTTGGGGTTTGAGGAAAGGAAATGCGCCGTATCTCCCTTCCACAGCTTCGAAACCAGTAGACCGGGGGCTTGGAATGCAGAGGGTAAAATTTGTGCATTGGTTATTGAGGAAAAGAAATGCGCCGTATCTGCCTTCCACAGTTTCGAAACCAGTAGACCGGAAGCTTGGAAAGCAAAGGGTAAAATTTGTGAATAGGTTTTTGAGGAAACGAAATGCACCATATCTGTTTTCCACAGCCCCGAAACCAATGCGCGGGGGCACGGAAAGCAAGGGTAAAATTTGTGATTAGTTTTTGAGGAAAGAAAATGCGCCGTATGTTTACCACAGCTCCGAAACCAATACGCGGGGGCTCGGAAAGCTGAGGGTAAAATTTTTTCATTGGCTTTTGAGAAAAAGAAACGCGCCGTATCTGCCTTCCACGGCTTCGAAACCAGTAGACCAGGGGCTTGGAAAGCGAAGGGTAAAATTTGTGAATAGATTTTGAGGAAGGGAAATGCGCCGTATCTGTTTTCCACAGCTCCGAAACCAATACTCGGGGGCTCGGAAAGCAGAGGGTAAACTTTGTTCATTGGTTTATGAGGAAATGAAATGCGCCGTATCAGCCTTCCGCAGCTTCGAAATCAGTAGACCGGGGGCTTGGAAAGCAGAGGGTAAAATTTGTGCTTTGGTGTTTGAGGAAAGGAAATGCGCCGTATCTGCCTTCCACAGCTTCGAAACCAGTAGACGGGGGCTTGGAAAGCTGAGGGTAAAATTTGTGTATTGGTTTTTGAGGAAAAGAAATGCGCCGTATCTGTCCACCAAAGCTTCGAAAGCAGTAGAGCGGAAGCTTGGAAAGCAAATGGTAAAATATGTGAATCGGTTTTTGAGGAAAGGAAATTCAGTGTATCTGTTTTCCACAGCCCCGAGACCAATACGCGGGGGCTTGGAAAGCAAGGGTAAAATTTGTGATTGGTTTTTGAGGAAAGAAAATGCGAAGTATGTTTACCACAGCTCCGAAACCAATAGACCGGGAGCTTGGAAACCAAAGGGTAAAATTTGTGCATAGGTTTTTGAGGAAGGGAAATGCGCCGTATCTGTCCACCAAAGCTTCGAAAGCAGTAGAGCGGAAGCTTGGAAAGCAAATGGTAAAATATGTGAATCGGTTTTTGAGGAAAGGAAATTCACTGTATCTGTTTTCCACAGCCCCGAGACCAATACGCGGGGGCTCGGAAAGCAGAGGGTAAAATTTGTGTTTGGTTTTTGAGGAAATGAAATTCGCCGTATCTCCCTTCCACAGCTTCGAAACCAATACGCGGGGGCTCGGAAAGCAGAGGGTAAAATTTGAGAGTCTTTTTTGAGGAAAGGAAATGCGCCGTATCTGCCTCCACAGCTTCGAAACCAGTAGACCGGGGACTTGGAAAGCAGAGGGTAACATTTGTGCATTGGTTTTTGAGGAAAGGAAATGCGCCGTATCTGCCCTCCACAGCTCGAAAGGAGTAAACCGGGAGCTTGGAAAGCAAAGGGTAAAATTTGTGAATAGGATTTTGAGGAAAAGAAATCCACTGTATCTGTTTTCCACAGCCCCGAAACCAATACGCGGGGGCTCGTAAAGCAGAGGGCAAAATTTGTGATTGGTTTTTGCGGAAGGGAAATGCGCCGTATCTGTCCACCGAAGGTTCGAAACCAGTAGACCGGGGCTTGGAAATCAAAGGGTAAAATTTGTGAATAGGTTTTTGAGGAAAGGAAATGCACCGTATCTGTTTTCCGCAGCCCCGAAACCAATAAGCAGGGGCTCGTAAAGCAGAGGGTAAAATTTGTGACTGGTTTTTGAGGAAGGGAAATGCGCCGTATCTGTTTTCCACAGCTCCGAAACCAATACGCGGGGCTCGGAAAGCAGAGGGTATAATTTGTAAATAGGTTTTTGAGGAAAGGAAATGCGCCATATCTGTTTTCACAGCCCAGAAACCAATACGCAGGGGCACAGATAGCAGACGGTAAAATTTCTGATTGGTTTTCGAGGATAGGAAATGCGCCGTATCTGTCCTCCAAAGCGTCGAAACAAGTAGACCGGGAGCTTGGAAACCAAAGTTTAAAATTTGTGAATCTGTTTTTGAGGAAGGGAAATGCGCCGTATCTCCCTTCCACAGCTTTGAAACCAGTAGACCGGGGACTTGGAAAGCTGAGGGTAAAATTTGTGCATTGGTTTTTTAGGAAAATAAATGCGCCGTATCTGTCTTCCACAGCTTCGAAACCAGTAGACAGGGGGCTCGGAAAGCAAAAGGTAAAATTGGAAATTGGTTTTTGAGAAAAGAAAACGCGCCGTATCTGTCTCCAAAACTTCGAAACCAGTAGACCGGGAGCTTGGAAAGCAAAGGGTCAAATTTCTGAATAGGTTTTTGAGGAAAGGAAATGCACCATATCTGTTTTCCACAGCCCAGAAACTAATGCGCGGGGGCACGGAAAGCAAGGGTAAAATTTGTGATTAGTTTTTGAGGAAAGAAAATGCGCCGTATGTTTACCACAGCTCCGAAACCAATACGCGGGGGCTCGGAAAGCTGAGGGTAAAATTTTTTCATTGGCTTTTGAGAAAAAGAAACGCGCCGTATCTGCCTTCCACGGCTTCGAAACCAGTAGACCAGGGCCTTGGAAAGCGAAGAGTAAAATTTGTGAATAGGTTTTTGAGGAAGGGAAATGCGCCGTATCTGTTTTCCACAGCTCCGAAACCACAGCTCCGACGAATCAGCCTTCCGCAGCTTCGAAATCAGTAGACCTGGGGCTTGGAAAGCAGAGGGTAAAATTTGTGAATAGGTTTTTGAGGAAGGGAAATGCGCCGTATCTGTCCACCAAAGCTTCGAAAGCAGCAGACCGGAAGCTTGGAAAGCAGAGGGTAAAATTTGTGCTTTGGTGTTTGAGGAAAGGAAATGCTCCGTATCTGAATTCCACAGCTTCGAAGCAAGTAGACGGGGGCTTGGAAAGCAGAGGGTAAAATTTGTGTATTGGTTTTTGAGGAAAAGAAATGCGCCGTATCCGCCTTCCACAGCTTCGAAACCAGTAGACCGGGAGCTTGGAAACCAAAGGGTAAAATTTGTGAATAGATTTTTGAGGAAGGGAAATGCGCCGTATCTGTCCACCAAAGCTTCGAAAGCAGCAGACCGGAAGCTTGGAAAGCAAAGGGTAAAATATGTGAATCGGTTTTTGAGGAAAGGAAATTCACTGTATCTGTTTTCCACAGCCCCGAGACCAATACGCGGGGGCTCGGAAAGCAGAGGGTAAAATTTGTGATTGTTTTTTGAGGACAGCAAATGCGCTGTATCTGCCTCCACAGCTTCGAAACCAGTAGACCGGGGACTTGGAAAGCAGAGGGTAAAATTTGTGCATTGGTTTTTGAGGAAAAGAAATGCGCCATATCTGCCTTCCACAGCTTCGAAACCAGTAGACCGGGGGCTTGGAAAAGAGACGGTAAAATTTGTGCATTGGTTTTTGAGGAAAGGAAATGCGCCGTATCTGCCCTCCACAGCTTCGAAACGAGTAAACCGGGAGCTTGGAAAGCAAAGGATAAAATTTGTGATAAGAATTTTGAGGAAAGGAAATCAACTGTATCTGTTTTCCACAGCCCCGAAACCAATACGCGGGGGCTCGTAAAGCAGAGGGCAAAATTTTTGATTGGTTTTTGAGGAAGGGAAATGCGCCGTATCTGTTTTCCACAGCTCTGAAACCAATACACGGGGGCTCGGAAAGCAGAGGATATAATTGGTGAATAGGATTTTGAGGAAAGGAAATGCGCCGTATCTGTTTTCCACAGCCCAGAAACCAATACGCGGAGGTACGGAAAGCAGAGGGTAAAATTTGTGATTGGATTTTGAGGAAAGGAAATGCGCCGTATCTGTCCTCCGAAGCTTCGAAACCAGTAGACCGGGAGCTTGAAAATCAAAGGGTAAACTTTGTGAATAGGTTTTTGAGGAAAGGAAATGCACTGTATCTGTTTTCCGCAGCCCCGAAACCAATAAGCAGGGGCTCAAAAATCAGAGGGTAAAATTAGTTCATTGTTTATGAGGAAATGAAAACCGCCGTATCAGCCTTCCGCAGCTTCGAAATCAGTAGACCGGGGGCTTGGAAAGCAGAGGGTAAAATTTGTGCTTTGGTGTTTGAGGAAAGGAAATGCGCAGTATCTGAATTCCACAGCTTCGAAACAAGTAGACGGGGGCTTGGAAAGCAGAGGGTAAAATTTGTGTATTGGTTTTTGAGGAAAAGAAATGCGCCGTATCCGCCTTCCACAGCTTCGAAACCAGTAGACCGGAGCTTGGAAACCAAAGGGTAAAATTTGTGAATAGGTTTTTGAGGAAGGGAAATGCACCGTATCTGTCCACCAAAGCTTCGAAAGCAGTAGACCGGAAGCTTGGAAAGCAAAGGGTAAAATATGTGAATCGGTTTTTGAGGGAAGTAAATTCACTGTATCTGTTTTCCCCAGCCCCGAAACCAATACGCGGGGGCTCGGAAAGCTGAGGGTAAAATTTTTTCATTGGTTTTTGAGGAAAAGACACGCGCCGTATCTGCCTTCCTCAGCTTCGAAACCAGTAGACCAGGGGCTTGGAAAGCAAAGGGTAAAATTTGTGAATAGGTGTTTGAGGAAGGTAAATGCGCCGTATCTGTTTTCCACAGCTCCGAAACCAATACTCGGGGGCTCGGAAAGCAGAGGGTAAACTTTGTTCATTGGTTTATGAGGAAATGAAATGCGCCGTATCAGCCTTCCGCAGCTTTGAAATCAGTAGACCGGGGGCTTGGAAAGCAGAGGGTAAAATTTGTGCTTTGGGGTTTGAGGAAAGGAAATGCGCCATATCTCCCTTCCACAGCTTCGAAACCAGTAGACCGGGGGCTTGGAATGCAGAGGGTAAAATTTGTGCATTGGTTATTGAGGAAAAGAAATGCGCCGTATCTGCCGTCCACAGCTTCGAAACCAGTAGACCGGAAGCTTGGAAAGCAAAGGTTAAAATTTGTGAATAGGTTTTTGAGGAAAGGAAACGCGCCGTATCTGTTTTCCACAGCACAGAACCCAATACGCGGGGGCACGGAAAGCAGAGGGTAAAACTTGTGATTGGTTTTCGAGGAAAGGAAATGCGCCGTATCTGTCCTCCAAAGCTTAGAAACCAGTAGACCGGGAGCTTGGAAAGCAGAGGGTAAAATTTGTGATTGGTTTTTGAGGAAAAGAAATGCGCCGTGTATGCCTTCCACAGCTTCGAAATCAGTAGACCGGGAGCTTGGAAGGAAGAGGGTTAAATTTGTGAATAGGTTTTTTGAGGAAAGGAAATGCACCGTATCTGTTTTCCACAGCCCCAAAACCAATACGCTATGGCTCGGAAAGCGGGGGGGAAACTTTGTTCAATAGTTTATGAGGAAATGAAATGCGCCGTATCTGTCTTCCACAGCTTCGAAATCAGTAGACCGGGGGCTTGGAAAAGAGACGGTAAAATTTGTGGATTGGTTTTTGAGGAAAGGAATTACGCCGTGTCTGCCTTCCACAGCTTCGAAACCAGTATACCGGGAGCTTGGAAAGCCAAGGGTAAAATATGTGAATCGGTTTTTGAGGAAAGGAAATTCACTGTATCTGTTTTCCACAGCCCCGAGACCAATACGTGGGGGCTCGGAAAGCAGAGGGTAAAATTTGTGTTTGGTTTTTGAGGAAATGAAATTCGCCGTATCTGCCTTCCACAGCTTCGAAACCAATACGCGGGGGCTCGGAAAGCAGAGGGTAAAATTTGTGATTGTTTTTTGAGGACAGCAAATGCGCTGTATCTGCCTCCACAGCTTCGAAACCAGTAGACCGGGGACTTGGAAAGCAGAGGGTAAATTTTGTGCATTGGTTTTTGAGGAAAAGAAATGCGCCGTATCTGCCTTCCACAGCTTCGAAACCAGTAGACCGGGGGCTTAGAAAAGAGACGGTAAAATTTGTGCATTGGTTTTTGAGGAAAGGAAATGCGCCGTATCTGCCCTGCACAGCTTCGAAACGAGTAAACCGGGAGCTTGGAAAGCAAAGGATAAAATTTGTGAATAGAATTTTGAGGAAAGGAAATCAACTGTATCTGTTTTCCACAGCCCGGAAACCAATACGCTGGGGCTCGGAAAGCAGAGGGTAAAATTTGTGATTGTTTTTTGAGGAAAGGAAATGCACTGTATCTGTTTTCCACAGCCCGAAACCAATACACGGGGGCTCCGAAAGCAGAGGATATAATTGGTGAATAGGTTTTTGAGGAAAGGAAATGCGCCGTATCTGTTTTCCACAGCTCCGAAACCAATACGCGGGGGCTCGGAAAGCTGAGGGTAAAATTTTTTCATTGGTTTTTGAGGAAAAGAAATGCGCCGTATCCGCCTTGCACAGCTTCGAAACCAGTAGACCGGGAGCTTGGAAAGCAAATGGTAAAATATGTGAATCGGTTTTTGAGGAAAGGAAATTCACTGTATCTGTTTTCCATAGCCCCGAGACCAATACGCGGGGGCTCGGAAAGCAAGGGTAAAATTTGTGATTGGTTTTTGAGGAAAGAAAATGCGAAGTATGTTTACCACAGCTCCGAAACCAATACGCGGGGGCTTCGAAAGTAGAGGGTAAAATTTTTTCATTGGTTTTTGAGGAAAAGACGCGCGCCGTATCTCCCTTCCACAGCTTCGAAACCAGTAGACCGGGGGCTTGGAATGCAGAGGGTAAAATTTGTGCATTGGTTATTGAGGAAAAGAAATGCGCCGTATCTGCCTTCCACAGCTTCGAAACCAGTAGACCGGAAGCTTGGAAAGCAAAGGGTAAAATTTGTGAATATGTTTTTGAGGAAAGGAAACGCGCCGTATCTGTTTTCCACAGCACAGAAACCAATACGCAGGGGCACAGAAAGCAGACGGTCAAATTTCTGATTGGTTTTCGAGGATAGGAAATGCGCTGTATCTGTCCTCCAAAGCGTCGAAACCAGTAGACCGAAAGCTTGGCAATCAAAGTGTAAAATTTGTGAATAGGTGTTTGAGGAAGGGAAATGCGCCGTATCTCCCTTCCACAGCTTTGAAACCAGTAGACCGGGGACTTGGAAAGCTGAGGGTAAAATTTGTGCATTGGCTTTTGAGGAAACTAAATGCGCCGTATCAGTTTTCCACAGCTCCGAAACCAATACGCGGGGGCTCGGAAAGCTGAGGGTAAAATTTTTTCATTGGTTTTTGAGGAAAAGACACGCGCCGTATCTGCCTTCCTCAGCTTCGACACCAGTAGACCAGGGGATTGGAAAGCAAAGGGTAAAATTTGTGAATAGGTGTTTGAGGAAGGGAAATGCGCCGTATCTGTTTTCGACAGCCCCGAAACAATACGCGGGGGCTCGGAAAGCAGAGGGTAAAATTTCTGATTGGCTTTTGAGAAAAAGAAACGCGCCGTATCTGCCTTCCACGGCTTCGAAACCAGAAGAACCAGGGGCTTGGAAAGCGAAGGGTAAAATTTGTGAATAGGTTTTTGAGGAAGAGAAATGCGCCGTATCTGTTTTCCACAGCTCCGAAACCAATACTCGGGGGCTCGGAAAGCAGAGGGTAAACTTTGGTCATTGGTTTATGAGGAAATGAAATGCGCCGTATTAGCCTTCCCAGCTTTGAAATCAGTAGACCGGGGGCTTGGAAAGCAGAGGGTAAAATTTGTGCTTTGGTGTTTGAGGAAAGGAAATGCGCCGTATCTGCCTTCCACAGCTTCGAAACCAGTAGACGGGGGCTTGGAAAGCAGAGGGTAAAATTTGTGTATTGGTTTTTGAGGAAGGGAAATGCACCGTATCTGTCCACCAAAGCTTCGAAAGCAGTAGACCGGAAGCTTGGCAAGCAAAGGGTAAAATTTGTGATTGGTTTTTGAGGAAAGAAAATGCGAAGTATGTTTACCACAGCTCCGAAACCAATATGCGGGGGCTCGGAAAGCTGAGGGTAAAATTTTTTCATTGGTTTTTGATGAAAAGAAACGCGCCGTATCTGCCTTCCTCAGCTTCGAAACCAGTAGACCAGGGGCTTGGAAAGCAAAGGGTAAAATTTGTGCATAGGTTTTTGAGGAAGGGAAATGCGCCGTATCTGTTTTCCACAGCCCCGAGACCAATACGCGCGGGCTCGGAAAGCAGAGGGTAAAATTTGTGTTTGGTTTTTGAGGAAATGAAATTCGCCGTCTCTGCCTTCCACAGCTTCGAAACCAATACGCGGGGGCTCGGAAAGCAGAGGGTAAAATTTGTGATTGTTTTTTGAGGAAAGGAAATGCACTGTATCTGTTTTCCACAGCCCGAAACCAATACACGGGGGCTCGGAAAGCAGAGGATATAATTGGTGAATAGGTTTTTGAGGAAAGGAAATGCGCCGTATCTGTTTTCCACAGCTCCGAAACCAATACGCGGGGGCTCGGAAAGCTGAGGGTAAAATTTTTTCATTGGTTTTTGAGGAAAAGACACGCGCCGTATCTGCCTTCCTCAGCATCGAAACCAGTAGACCAGGGGCTTGGAAAGCAAAGGGTAAAATTTGTGAATAGGTGTTTGAGGAAGGGAAATGCGCCGTATCTGTTTTCCACAGCTCCGAAACCAATAGTCGGGGGCTCGGAAAGCAGAGTGTAAACTTTGTTCATTGGTTTATGAGGAAATGAAATGCGCCGTATCAGCCTTCCGCAGCTTCGAAATCAGTAGACCGGGGGCTTGGAAAGCAGGGGGTAAAATTTGTGCTGTGGTGTTTGAGGAAAGGAAATGCGCCGTATCTGAATTCCACAGCTTCGAAACAAGTAGACGGGGGCTTGGAAAGCAGAGGGTGAAATTTGTGTATTGGTTTTTGAGGAAAAGAAATGCGCCGTATCCGCCTTCCACAGCTTCGAAACCAGTAGACCGGGAGCTTGGAAACCAAAGGGTAAAATTTGTGAATAGGTTTTTGAGGAAGGGAAATGCACCGTATCTGTCCACCAAAGCTTCGAAAGCAGTAGACCGGAAGCTTGGAAAGCAAAGGGTAAAATTTGTGAATAGGTGTTTGAGGAAGGGAAATGCGCCGTATCTGTTTTCCACAGCTCCGAAACCAATACTCGGGGGCTCGGAAAGCAGAGGGTAAACTTTGTTCATTGGTTTTTGAGGAAAAGACACGCGCCGTATCTGCCTTCCTCAGCTTCGAAACCAGTAGACCAGGGGCTTGGAAAGCAATGGGTAAAATTTGTGAATAGGTGTTTGAGGAAGGGAAATGCGCCGTATCTGTTTTCCACAGCTCCGAAACCAATACTCGGGGGCTCGGAAAGCAGAGGGTAAACTTTGTTCATTGGTTTATGAGGAAATGAAATGCGCCGTATCAGCCTTCCGCAGCTTCGAAATCAGTAGACCGGGGGCTTGGAAAGCAGGGGGTAAAATTTGTGCTGTGGTGTTTGAGGAAAGGAAATGCGCCGTATCTGAATTCCACAGCTTCGAAACAAGTAGACGGGGGCTTGGAAAGCAGAGGGTAAAATTTGTGTATTGGTTTTTGAGGAAAAGAAATGCGCCGTATCCGCCTTCCACAGCTTCGAAACCAGTAGACCGGGAGCTTGGAAACCAAAGGGTAAAATTTGTGAATAGGTTTTTGAGGAAGGGAAATGCACCGTATCTGTCCACCAAAGCTTCGAAAGCAGTAGACCGGAAGCTTGGAAAGCAAAGGGTAAAATTTGTGAATAGTTGTTTGAGGAAGGGAAATGCGCCGTATCTGTTTTCCACAGCTCCGAAACCAATACTCGGGGGCTCGGAAAGCAGAGGGTAAACTTTGTTCATTGGTTTTTGAGGAAAAGACACGCGCCGTATCTGCCTTCCTCAGCTTCGAAACCAGTAGACCAGGGGCTTGGAAAGCAAGGGGTAAAATTTGTGAATAGGTGTTTGAGGAAGGGAAATGCGCCGTATCTGTTTTCCACAGCTCCGAAACCAATACTCGGGGGCTCGGAAAGCAGAGGGTAAACTTTGTTCATTGGTTTATGAGGAAATGAAATGCGCCGTATCAGCCTTCCGCAGCTTCGAAATCAGTAGACCGGGGGCTTGGAAAGCAGAGGGTAAAATTTGTGCTGTGGTGTTTGAGGAAAGGAAATGCGCCGTATCTGCCTTCCACAGCTTCGAAACCAGTAGACAGGGGCTTGGAAAGCAGAGGGTAAAATTTGTGTATTTGTTTTTGAGGAAAAGAAATGCGCCGTATCCGCCTTCCACAGCTTCGAAACCAGTAGACCGGGAGCTTGGAAAGCAAATGGTAAAATATGTGAATCGGTTTTTGAGGAAAGGAAATTCACTGTATCTGTTTTCCACAGCCCCGAGACCAATTCGCGGGGGCTCGGAAAGCAAGGGTAAAATTTGTGATTGGTTTATGTGGAAAGAAAATGCGAAGTATGTTTACCACAGCTCCGAAACCAATACGCGGGGGCTTGGAAAGTAGAGGGTAAAATTTTTTCATTGGTTTTTGAGGAAAAGAAACGCGCCGTATCTCCCTTCCACAGCTTCGAAACCAGTAGACCGGGGGCTTGGAATACAGAGGGTAAAATTTGTGCATTGGTTATTGAGGAAAAGAAATGCGCCGTATCTGCCTTCCACAGCTTCGAAACCAGTAGACCGGAAGCTTGGAAAGCAAAGGGTAAAATTTGTGAATAGGTTTTTGAGGAAAGGAAACGCGCCGTATCTGCTTTCCACAGCACAGAAACCAATACGCAGGGGCACAGAAAGCAGACGGTCAAATTTCTGATTGGTTTTCGAGGATAGGAAATGCGCTGCATCTGTCCTCCAAAGCGTCGAAACCAGTAGACCGAAAGCTTGGCAATCAAAGTGTAAAATTTGTGAATAGGTGTTTGAGGAAGGTAAATGCGCCGTATCTCCCTTCCACAGCTTTGAAACCAGTAGACCGGGGACTTGGAAAGTTGAGGGTAAAATTTGTGCATTGGTTTTTGAGGAAAATAAATGCGCCGTATCAGTTTTCCACAGCTCCGAAACCAATACGCGGGGGCTCGGAAAGCTGAGGGTGAAATTTTTTCATTGGTTTTTGAGGAAAAGACACGCGCCGTATCTGCCTTCCTCAGCTTCGACACCAGTAGACCAGGGGATTGGAAAGCAAAGGGTAAAATTTGTGAATAGGTGTTTGAGGAAGGGAAATGCGCCGTATCTGTTTTCGACAGCCCCGAAACAATACGCGGGGGCTCGGAAAGCAGAGGGTAAAATTTCTGATTGGCTTTTGAGGAAGGAAAATGCGCCGTTTCTGTCCACCAAAGCTTCGAAACCAGTAGACCGGGAGCTTGGAAAGCAAAGGGTAAAATTTGTGAATAGGTTTTTGAGGAAACGAAATGCACCATATCTGTTTTCCACAGCCCCGAAACCAATGCGCGGGGGCACGGAAAGCAAGGGTAAAATTTTTTCATTGGCTTTTGAAAAAAAGAAACGCGCCGTATCTGCCTTCCACGGCTTCGAAACCTGTAGACCAGGGGCTTGGAAAGTTGAGGGTAAAATTTGTGCATTGGTTTTTGAGGAAAATAAATGCGCCGTATCTGTTTTCCACAGCCCCGAGACCAATACGCGGGGGCTCGGAAAGCAAGGGTAAAATTTGTGATTGGTTTTTGAGGAAAGAAAATGCGAAGTATGTTTACCACAGCTCCGAAACCAATACGCGGGGGCTCGGAAAGCTGAGGGTAAAATTTTTTTATTGGTTTTTGATGAAAAGAACGCGCCGTATCTGCCTTCCTCAGCTTCGAAACCAGTAGACCAGGGGCTTGGAAAGCAAAGGGTAAAATTTGTGAATAGGTTTTTGAGGAAGGGAAATGCGCCGTATCTGTTTTCCACAGCCCCGAGACCAATACGCGGGGGCTCGGAAAGCAGAGGGTAAAATTTGTGTTTGGTTTTTGAGGATATGAAATTCGCCGTATCTGCCTTCCACAGCTTCGAAACCAATATGCGGGGGCTCGGAAAGCAGAGGGTAAAATTTGTGATTGTTTTTTGAGGAAAGGAAATGCACTGTATCTGTTTTCCACAGCCCGAAACCAATACGCGGGGGCTCGGAAAGCAGAGGGAAAAAATTTGTTCAATAGTTTTTGAGGAAATGGAATTCGCCGTATCTGCCTTCCACAGCTTCGAAACCAATACGCGGGGGCTCGGAAAGCAGAGGGTAAAATTTGTGATTGTTTTTTGAGGAAAGGAAATTCACTGTATCTGTTTTCCACAGCCCGAGACCAATACACGGGGGCTCGGAATGCAGAGGATATAATTGGTGAATAGGTTTTTGAGGAAAGGAAATGCGCCGTATCTGTTTTCCACAGCTCCGAAACCAATACGCGGGGGCTCGGAAAGCTGAGGGTAAAATTTTTTCATTGGTTTTTGAGGAGAAGACACGCGCCGTATCTGCCTTCCTCAGCTTCGAAACCAGTAGACCAGGGGCTTGGAAAGCAAAGGGTAAAATTTGTGAATAGGTGTTTGAGGAAGGGAAATGCACCGTATCTGTTTTCCACAGCTCCGAAACCAATACTCGGGGGCTCGGAAAGCAGAGGGTAAACTTTGTTCATTGGTTTATGAGGAAATGAAATGCGCCGTATCAGCCTTCCGCAGCTTCGAAACCAGTAGACGGGGGCTTGGAAAGCAGGGGGTAAAATTTGTGTATTGGTTTTTGAGGAAAAGAAATGCGCCGTATCCGCCTTCCACAGCTTCGAGACCAGTAGACCGGGAGCTTGGAAACCAAAGGGTAAAATTTGTGCATAGGTTTTTGAGGAAGGGAAATGCGCCGTATCTGTCCACCAAAGCTTCGAAAGCAGTAGAGCGGAAGCTTGGAAAGCAAATGGTAAAATATGTGAATCGGTTTTTGAGGAAAGGAAATGCACCGTATCTGTTTTCCGCAGCCCCGAAACCAATAAGCAGGGGCTCGAAAATCAGAGGGTAAAATTAGTTCATTGGTTTATGAGGAAGTGAAATGCGCCATATCTGCCTTCCACAGCTTCGAAATTAGTAGACCGGGGGCTTGGAAAACAGACGGTAAAATTTGTTCATTAGTTTTTTAGGAAAGGAAATGCGCTGTATCTGCCTTCCACGACTTCGAAACCAGCAGAGGGTAAAATTAGTGCATTGGTTTCTGAGGAAAGAAAATGCGCCGTATCAGTCCTACAAAGCTTCGAAACCAGGAGACCGGGATCTTGGAAAGCAAAGGGTAAAATTTGTGAATAGGATTTTGAGGAAAGTAAATGCACTGTATCTGTTTTCCACAGCCCCGAAACAAATAGGCGGGGGCTCGTAAAGCAGAGGGTAAAATGTGTGACTGGTTTTTGAGGAAGGGAAATGCGGCGTATCTGTTTTCCACAGCTCCGAAACCAATACGCGGGGCTCGGAAAGCAGAGGGTATAATTTGTAAATAGGTTTTTGAGGAAAGGAAATGCGCCATATCTGTTTTCACAGCCCAGAAAACAATACGCAGGGGCACAGAAAGCAGACGGTAAAATCTCTGATTGGTTTTCGAGGATAGGAAATGCGCCATATCTGTCCTCCAAAGCGTCGAAACCAGTAGACCGGGAGCTTGGAAATCAAAGTTTAAAATTTGTGAATAGGTTTTTGAGGAAGGGAAATGCGCCGTATCTCCCTTCCACAGCTTTTAAACCAGTAGACCGGGGACTTGGAAAGCTGAGGGTAAAATTTGTGCATTGGTTTTTTAGGAAAATAAATGCGCCGTATCTGTCTTCCACAGCTTCGAAACCAGTAGACATGGGGCTCGGAAAGCAAAAGGTAAAATTGGAAATTGGTTTTTGAGAAAAGAAAACGCGCCGTATCTGTCCTCCAAAGCTTCGAAACCAGTAGAGCGGGAGCTTGCAAAGCAAAGGGTCAAATTTCTGAATAGGTTTTTGAGGAAAGAAAATGCACCATATCTGTTTTCCACAGCCCCGAAACTAATTCGCGGGGGCACGGAAAGCAAGGGTAAAATTTGTGATTAGTTTTTGAGGAAAGAAAATGCGCCGTATGTTTACCACAGCTCCGAAACCAATACGCGGGGGCTCGGAAAGCTGAGGGTCAAATTTTTTCATTGGCTTTTGAGAAAAAGAAACGCACCGTATCTGCCTTCCACGGCTTCGAAACCAGTAGACCAGGGCCTTGGAAAGCGAAGGGTAAAATTTGTGAATAGGTTTTTGAGGAAGGGAAATGCGCCGTATCTGTTTTCCACAGCTCCGAAACCAATACTCGGGGGCTCAGAAAGCAGAGGATAAACTTTGTTCATTGGTTTATGAGGAAATGAAATGCGCCGTATCAGCCTTCCGCAGCTTCGAAATCAGTAGACCGGGGGCTTGGAAAGCAGAGGGTAAAATTTGTGAATAGGTTTTTGAGGAAGGGAAATGCGCCGTATCTGTCCACCAAAGCTTCGAAAGCAGCAGACCGGAAGCTTGGAAAGCAAAGGGTAAAATATGTGAATCGGTTTTTGAGGAAAGGAAATTCACTGTATCTGTTTTCCACAGCCCCGAGACCAATACGCGGAGGCTCGGAAAGCAAGGGTAAAATTTGTGATTGCTTTTTGAGGAAAGAAAATGCGAAGTATGTTTACCACAGCTCCGAAACCAATACGTGGGGGCTCGGAAAGCTGAGGGTAAAATTTTTTCATTGGTTTTTGAGGAAAAGAAACGCGCCGTATCTGCCTTCCTCAGCTTCGAAACCAGTAGACCAGGGACTTGGAAAGCTGAGGGTAAAATTTGTGCATTGGTTTTTTAGGAAAATAAATGCGCCGTATCTGTCTTCCACAGCTTCGAAACCAGTAGACATGGGGCTCGGAAAGCAAAAGGTAAAATTGGAAATTGGTTTTTGAGAAAAAAAAACGCGCCGTATCTGTCCTCCAAAGCTTCGAAACCAGTAGACCGGGAGCTTGCAAAGCAAAGGGTCAAATTTCTGAATAGGTTTTTGAGGAAAGGAAATGCACCATATCTGTTTTCCACAGCCCCGAAACTAATGCGCGGGGGCACGGAAAGCAAGGGTAAAATTTGTGATTAGTTTTTGAGGAAAGAAAATGCGCCGTATGTTTACCACAGCTCCGAAACCAATACGCGGGGGCTCGGAAAGCTGAGGGTCAAATTTTTTCATTGGCTTTTGAGAAAAAGAAACGCGCCGTATCTGCCTTCCACGGCTTCGAAACCAGTAGACCAGGGCCTTGGAAAGCGAAGGGTAAAATTTGTGAATAGGTTTTTGAGGAAACGAAATGCACCATATCTGTTTTCCACAGCCCCGAAACCAATGCGCGGGGGCACGGAAAGCAAGGGTAAAATTTGTGATTAGTTTTTGAGGAAAGAAAATGCGCCGTATGTTTACCACAGCTCCGAAACCAATACGCGGGGGCTCGGAAAGCTGAGGGTAAAATTTTTTCATTGGCTTTTGAGAAAAAGAAACGCGCCGTATCTGCCTTCCACGGCTTCGAAACCAGTAGACCAGGGGCTTGGAAAGCGAAGGGTAAAATTTGTGAATAGATTTTGAGGAAGGGAAATGCGCCGTATCTGTTTTCCACAGCTCCGAAACCAATACTCGGGGGCTCGGAAAGCAGAGGGTAAACTTTGTTCATTGGTTTATGAGGAAATGAAATGCGCCGTATCAGCCTTCCGCAGCTTCGAAATCAGTAGACCGGGGGCTTGGAAAGCAGAGGGTAAAATTTTTTCATTGGTGTTTGAGAAAAAGAAACGCGCCGTATCTGCCTTCCACGGCTTCGAAACCAGTAGACCAGGGGCTTGGAAAGCGAAGGGTAAAATTTGTGAATAGATTTTGAGGAAGGGAAATGCGCCGTATCTGTTTTCCACAGCTCCGAAACCAATACTCGGGGGCTCGGAAAGCAGAGGGTAAACTTTGTTCATTGGTTTCTGAGGAAATGAAATGCGCCTTATCTGCCTTCCGCAGCTTTGAAACCAGTAGACCGGGGGCTTGGAAAGCAGAGGGTAAAATTTGTGCTTTGGGGTTTGAGGAAAGGAAATGCGCCGTATCTCCCTTCCACAGCTTCGAAACCAGTAGACCGGGGGCTTGGAATGCAGAGGGTAAAATTTGTGCAATGGTTATTGAGGAAAAGAAATGCGCCGTATCTGCCTTCCACAGTTTCGAAACCAGTAGACCGGAAGCTTGGAAAGCAAAGGGTAAAATTTGTGAATAGGTTTTTGAGGAAACGAAATGCACCATATCTGTTTTCCACAGCCCCGAAACCAATGCGCGGGGGCACGGAAAGCAAGGGTAAAATTTGTGATTAGTTTTTGAGGAAAGAAAATGCGCCGTATGTTTACCACAGCTCCGAAACCAATACGCGGGGGCTCGGAAAGCTGAGGGTAAAATTTTTTCATTGGCTTTTGAGAAAAAGAAACGCGCCGTATCTGCCTTCCACGGCTTCGAAACCAGTAGACCAGGGGCTTGGAAAGCGAAGGGTAAAATTTGTGAATAGATTTTGAGGAAGGGAAATGCGCCGTATCTGTTTTCCACAGCTCCGAAACCAATACTCGGGGGCTCGGAAAGCAGAGGGTAAACTTTGTTCATTGGTTTATGAGGAAATGAAATGCGCCGTATCAGCCTTCCGCAGCTTCGAAATCAGTAGACAGGGGGCTTGGATAGCAGAGGGTAAAATTTGTGCTTTGGTGTTTGAGGAAAAGAAATGCGCCGTATCTGCCTTCCACAGCTTCGAAACCAGTAGACGGGGGCTTGGAAAGCTGAGGGTAAAATTTGTGTATTGGTTTTTGAGGAAAAGAAATGCGCCGTATCTGTCCACCAAAGCTTCGAAAGCAGTAGAGCGGAAGCTTGGAAAGCAAATGGTAAAATATGTGAATCGGTTTTTGAGGAAAGGAAATTCAGTGTATCTGTTTTCCACAGCCCCGAGACCAATACGCGGGGGCTTGGAAAGCAAGGGTAAAATTTGTGATTGGTTTTTCAGGAAAGAAAATGCGAAGTATGTTTACCACAGCTCCGAAACCAATAGACCGGGAGCTTGGAAACCAAAGGGTAAAATTTGTGCATAGGTTTTTGAGGAAGGGAAATGCGCCGTATCTGTCCACCAAAGCTTCGAAAGCAGTAGAGCGGAAGCTTGGAAAGCAAATGGTAAAATATGTGAATCGGTTTTTGAGGAAAGGAAATTCACTGTATCTGTTTTCCACAGCCCCGAGACCAATACGCGGGGGCTCGGAAAGCAGAGGGTAAAATTTGTGTTTGGTTTTTGAGGAAATGAAATTCGCCATATCTCCCTTCCACAGCTTCGAAACCAATACGCGGGGGCTCGGAAAGCAGAGGGTAAAATTTGAGAGTGTTTTTTGAGGAAAGGAAATGCGCCGTATCTGCCTCCACAGCTTCGAAACCAGTAGACCGGGGACTTGGAAAGCAGAGGGTAACATTTGTGCATTGGTTTTTGAGGAAAGGAAATGCGCCGTATCTGCCCTCCACAGCTTCGAAAGGAGTAAACCGGGAGCTTGGAAAGCAAAGGGTAAAATTTGTGAATAGGATTTTGAGGAAAAGAAATCCACTGTATCTGTTTTCCACAGCCCCGAAACCAATACGCGGGGGCTCGTAAAGCAGAGGGCAAAATTTGTGATTGGTTTTTGCGGAAGGGAAATGCGCCGTATCTGTTTTCCACAGCTCCGAAACCAATACACGGGGGCTCGGAAAGCAGATATAATTGGTGAATAGGTTTTTGAGGAAAGGAAATGCACCATATCTGTTTTCCACAGCCCAGAAACCAATACGCGGAGGTACGGAAAGCACAGGGTAAAATTTGTGATTGGTTTTTGAGGAAAGGAAATGCGCCGTATCTGTCCTCCGAAGGTTCGAAACCAGTAAACCGGGAGCTTGGAAATCAAAGGGTAAAATTTGTGAATAGGTTTTTGAGGAAAGGAAATGCACCGTATCTGTTTTCCGCAGCCCCGAAACCAATAAGCAGGGGCTCGAAAATCAGAGGGTAAAATTAGTTCATTGGTTTATGAGGAAGTGAAATGCGCTGTATCTGCCTTCTACAGCTTCGAAATTAGTAGACCGGGGGCTTGGAAAACAGGCGGTAAAATTTGTTCATTAGTTTTTTAGGAAAGGAAATGCGCTGTATCTGCCTTCCACGGCTTCGAAACCAGCAGAGGGTAAAATTAGTGCATTGGTTTCTGAGGAAAGAAAATGCGCCGTATCAGTCCTACAAAGCTTCGAAAACAGGAGACCGGGATCTTGGAAAGCAAAGGGGAAAATTTGTGAATAGGATTTTGAGGAAAGTAAATGCACTGTATCTGTTTTCCGCAGCCCCGAAACCAATACGCGGAGGCTCGTAAAGCAGAGGGTAAAATTTGTGACTGGTTTTTGAGGAAGGGAAATGCGCCGTATCTGTTTTCCACAGCTCCGAAACCAATACGCGGGGCTCGGAAAGCAGAGGGTATAATTTGTAAATAGGTTTTTGAGGAAAGGAAATGCGCCATATCTGTTTTCACAGCCCAGAAACCAATACGCAGGGGCACAGATAGCAGACGGTAAAATTTCTGATTGGTTTTCGAGGATAGGAAATGCGCCGTATCTGTCGTCCAAAGCGTCGAAACAAGTAGACCGGGAGCTTGGAAATCAAAGTTTAAAATTTGTGAATCGGTTTTTGAGGAAGGGAAATGCGCCGTATCTCCCTTCCACAGCTTTGAAACCAGTAGACCGGGGACTCGGAAAGCTGAGGGTAAAATTTGTGCATTGGTTTTTTAGGAAAATAAATGCGCCGTATCTGTCTTCCACAGCTTCGAAACCAGTAGACAGGGGGCTCGGAAAGCAAAAGGTAAAATTGGAAATTGGTTTTTGAGAAAAGAAAACGCGCCGTATCTGTCTCCAAAGCTTCGAAACCAGTAGACCGGGAGCTTGGAAAGCAAAGGGTCAAATTTCTGAATAGGTTTTTGAGGAAAGGAAATGCACCATATCTGTTTTCCACAGCCCAGAAACTAATGGGCGGGGGCACGGAAAGCAAGGGTAAAATTTGTGATTAGTTTTTGAGGAAAGAAAATGCGCCGTATGTTTACCACAGCTCCGAAACCAATACGCGGGGGCTCGGAAAGCTGAGGGTAAATTTTTTTCATTGGCTTTTGAGAAAAAGAAACGCGCCGTATCTGCCTTCCACGGCTTCGAAACCAGTAGACCAGGGCCTTGGAAAGCGAAGGGTAAAATTTGTGAATAGGTTTTTGAGGAAGGGAAATGCGCCGTATCTGTTTTCCACAGCTCTGAAACCACAGCTCCGACGAATCAGCCTTCCCCAGCTTCGAAATCAGTAGACCGGGGGCTTGGAAAGCAGAGGGTAAAATTTGTGATTGCTTTTTGAGGAAAGAAAATGCGAAGTATGTTTACCACAGCTCCGAAACCAATACGTGGGGGCTCGGAAAGCTGAGGGTAAAATTTTTTCATTGGTTTTTGAGGAAAAGAAACGCGCCGTATTTGCCTTCCTCAGCTTCGAAACCAGTAGACCAGGGACTTGGAAAGCTGAGGGTAAAATTTGTGCATTGGTTTTTTAGGAAAATAAATGCGCCGTATCTGTCTTCCACAGCTTCGAAACCAGTAGACATGGGGCTCGGAAAGCAAAAGGTAAAATTGGAAATTGGTTTTTGAGAAAAGAAAACGCGCCGTATCTGTCCTCCAAAGCTTCGAAACCAGTAGACCGGGAGCTTGCAAAGCAAAGGGTCAAATTTCTGAATAGGTTTTTGAGGAAAGGAAATGCACCATATCTGTTTTCCACAGCCCCGAAACTAATGCGCGGGGGCACGGAAAGCAAGGGTAAAATTTGTGATTAGTTTTTGAGGAAAGAAAATGCGCCGTATGTTTACCACAGCTCCGAAACCAATACGCGGGGGCTCGGAAAGCTGAGGGTCAAATTTTTTCATTGGCTTTTGAGAAAAAGAAACGCGCCGTATCTGCCTTCCACGGCTTCGAAACCAGTAGACCAGGGCCTTGGAAAGCGAAGCGTAAAATTTGTGAATAGGTTTTTGAGGAAGGGAAATGCGCCGTATCTGTTTTCCACAGCTCCGAAACCAATACTCGGGGGCTCAGAAAGCAGAGGATAAACTTTGTTCATTGGTTTATGAGGAAATGAAATGCGCCGTATCAGCCTTCCGCAGCTTCGAAATCAGTAGACCGGGGGCTTGGAAAGCAGAGGGTAAAATTTGTGAATAGGTTTTTGAGGAAGGGAAATGCGCCGTATCTGTCCACCAAAGCTTCGAAAGCAGCAGACCGGAAGCTTGGAAAGCAAAGGGTAAAATATGTGAATCGGTTTTTGAGGAAAGGAAATTCACTGTATCTGTTTTCCACAGCCCCGAGACCAATACGCGGAGGCTCGGAAAGCAAGGGTAAAATTTGTGATTGCTTTTTGAGGAAAGAAAATGCGAAGTATGTTTACCACAGCTCCGAAACCAATACGTGGGGGCTCGGAAAGCTGAGGGTAAAATTTTTTCATTGGTTTTTGAGGAAAAGAAACGCGCCGTATCTGCCTTCCTCAGCTTCGAAACCAGTAGACCAGGGGCTTGGAAAGCAATGGGTAAAATTTTTGAATAGGTTTTTGAGGAAGGGAAATGCGCCGTATCTGTTTTCCACTGCTCCGAAACCAATACTCGGGGGCTCGGAAAGCAGAGGGTAAACTTTGTTCATTGGTTTCTGAGGAAATGAAATGCGCCTTATCTGCCTTCCGCAGCTTTGAAACCAGTAGACCGGGGGCTTGGAAAGCAGAGGGTAAAATTTGTGCTTTGGGGTTTGAGGAAAGGAAATGCGCCGTATCTCCCTTCCACAGCTTCGAAACCAGTAGACCGGGGGCTTGGAATGCAGAGGGTAAAATTTGTGCATTGGTTATTGAGGAAAAGAAATGCGCCGTATCTGCCTTCCACAGTTTCGAAACCAGTAGACCGGAAGCTTGGAAAGCAAAGGGTAAAATTTGTGAATAGGTTTTTGAGGAAACGAAATGCACCATATCTGTTTTCCACAGCCCCGAAACCAATGCGCGGGGGCACGGAAAGCAAGGGTAAAATTTGTGATTAGTTTTTGAGGAAAGAAAATGCGCCGTATGTTTACCACAGCTCCGAAACCAATACGCGGGGGCTCGGAAAGCTGAGGGTAAAATTTTTTCATTGGCTTTTGAGAAAAAGAAACGCGCCGTATCTGCCTTCCACGGCTTCGAAACCAGTAGACCAGGGGCTTGGAAAGCGAAGGGTAAAATTTGTGAATAGATTTTGAGGAAGGGAAATGCGCCGTATCTGTTTTCCACAGCTCCGAAACCAATACTCGGGGGCTCGGAAAGCAGAGGGTAAACTTTGTTCATTGGTTTATGAGGAAATGAAATGCGCCGTATCAGCCTTCCGCAGCTTCGAAATCAGTAGACCGGGGGCTTGGAAAGCAGAGGGTAAAATTTGTGCTTTGGTGTTTGAGGAAAGGAAATGCGCCGTATCTGCCTTCCACAGCTTCGAAACCAGTAGACGGGGGCTTGGAAAGCTGAGGGTAAAATTTGTGTATTGGTTTTTGAGGAAAAGAAATGCGCCGTATCTGTCCACCAAAGCTTCGAAAGCAGTAGAGCGGAAGCTTGGAAAGCAAATGGTAAAATATGTGAATCGGTTTTTGAGGAAAGGAAATTCAGTGTATCTGTTTTCCACAGCCCCGAGACCAATACGCGGGGGCTTGGAAAGCAAGGGTAAAATTTGTGATTGGTTTTTGAGGAAAGAAAATGCGAAGTATGTTTACCACAGCTCCGAAACCAATAGACCGGGAGCTTGGAAACCAAAGGGTAAAATTTGTGCATAGGTTTTTGAGGAAGGGAAATGCGCCGTATCTGTCCACCAAAGCTTCGAAAGCAGTAGAGCGGAAGCTTGGAAAGCAAATGGTAAAATATGTGAATCGGTTTTTGAGGAAAGGAAATTCACTGTATCTGTTTTCCACAGCCCCGAGACCAATACGCGGGGGCTCGGAAAGCAGAGGGTAAAATTTGTGTTTGGTTTTTGAGGAAATGAAATTCGCCATATCTCCCTTCCACAGCTTCGAAACCAATACGCGGGGGCTCGGAAAGCAGAGGGTAAAATTTGAGAGTGTTTTTTGAGGAAAGGAAATGCGCCGTATCTGCCTCCACAGCTTCGAAACCAGTAGACCGGGGACTTGGAAAGCAGAGGGTAACATTTGTGCATTGGTTTTTGAGGAAAGGAAATGCGCCGTATCTGCCCTCCACAGCTTCGAAAGGAGTAAACCGGGAGCTTGGAAAGCAAAGGGTAAAATTTGTGAATTGGATTTTGAGGAAAAGAAATCCACTGTATCTGTTTTCCACAGCCCCGAAACCAATACGCGGGGGCTCGTAAAGCAGAGGGCAAAATTTGTGATTGGTTTTTGCGGAAGGGAAATGCGCCGTATCTGTTTTCCACAGCTCCGAAACCAATACACGGGGGCTCGGAAAGCAGATATAATTGGTGAATAGGTTTTTGAGGAAAGGAAATGCACCATATCTGTTTTCCACAGCCCAGAAACCAATACGCGGAGGTACGGAAAGCACAGGGTAAAATTTGTGATTGGTTTTTGAGGAAAGGAAATGCGCCGTATCTGTCCTCCGAAGGTTCGAAACCAGTAGACCGGGAGCTTGGAAATCAAAGGGTAAAATTTGTGAATAGGTTTTTGAGGAAAGGAAATGCACCGTATCTGTTTTCCGCAGCCCCGAAACCAATAAGCAGGGGCTCGAAAATCAGAGGGTAAAATTAGTTCATTGGTTTATGAGGAAGTGAAATGCGCTGTATCTGCCTTCTACAGCTTCGAAATTAGTAGACCGGGGGCTTGGAAAACAGGCGGTAAAATTTGTTCATTAGTTTTTTAGGAAAGGAAATGCGCTGTATCTGCCTTCCACGGCTTCGAAACCAGCAGACGGTAAAATTAGTGCATTGGTTTCTGAGGAAAGAAAATGCGCCGTATCAGTCCTACAAAGCTTCGAAAACAGGAGACCGGGATCTTGGAAAGCAAAGGGTAAAATTTGTGAATAGGATTTTGAGGAATGTAAATGCACTGTATCTGTTTTCCGCAGCCCCGAAACCAATACGCTGAGGCTCGTAAAGCAGAGGGTAAAATTTGTGACTGGTTTTTGAGGAAGGGAAATGCGCCGTATCTGTTTTCCACAGCTCCGAAACCAATACGCGGGGCTCGGAAAGCAGAGGGTATAATTTGTAAATAGGTTTTTGAGGAAAGGAAATGCGCCATATCTGTTTTCACAGCCCAGAAACCAATACGCAGGGGCACAGATAGCAGACGGTAAAATTTCTGATTGGTTTTCGAGGATAGGAAATGCGCCGTATCTGTCCTCCAAAGCGTCGAAACAAGTAGACCGGGAGCTTGGAAATCAAAGTTTAAAATTTGTGAATCAGTTTTTGAGGAAGGGAAATGCGCCGTATCTCCCTTCCACAGCTTTGAAACCAGTAGACCGGGGACTTGGAAAGCTGAGGGTAAAATTTGTGCATTGGTTTTTTAGGAAAATAAATGCGCCGTATCTGTCTTCCACAGCTTCGAAACCAGTAGACAGGGGGCTCGGAAAGCAAAAGGTAAAATTGAAAATTGGTTTTTGAGAAAAGAAAACGCGCCGTATCTGTCTCCAAAGCTTCTAAACCAGTAGACCGGGAGCTTGGAAAGCAAAGGGTCAAATTTCTGAATAGGTTTTTGAGGAAAGGAAATGCACCATATCTGTTTTCCACAGCCCAGAAACTAATGCGCGGGGGCACGGAAAGCAAGGGTAAAATTTGTGATTAGTTTTTGAGGAAAGAAAATGCGCCGTATGTTTACCACAGCTCCGAAACCAATACGCGGGGGCTCGGAAAGCTGAGGGTAAAATTTTTTCATTGGCTTTTGAGAAAAAGAAACGCGCCGTATCTGCCTTCCACGGCTTCGAAATCAGTAGACCGGGGGCTTGGAAAGCAGAGGGTAAAATTTGTGAATAGGTTTTTGAGGAAGGGAAATGTGCCGTTTCTGTCCACCAAAGCTTCGAAAGCAGCAGACCGGAAGCTTGGAAAGCAGAGGGTAAAATTTGTGCTTTGGTGTTTGAGGAAAGGAAATGCTCCGTATCTGAATTCCACAGCTTCGAAGCAAGTAGACGGGGGCTTGGAAAGCAGAGGGTAAAATTTGTGTATTGGTTTTTGAGGAAAAGAAATGCGCCGTATCCGCCTTCCACAGCTTCGAAACCAGTAGACCGGGAGCTTGGAAACCAAAGGGTAAAATTTGTGAATAGATTTTTGAGGAAGGGAAATACGCCGTATCTGTCCACCAAAGCTTCGAAAGCAGCAGACCGGAAACTTGGAAAGCAAAGGGTAAAATATGTGAATCGGTTTTTGAGGAAAGGAAATTCACTGTATCTGTTTTCCACAGCCCCGAGACCAATACGCGGAGGCTCGGAAAGCAAGGGTAAAATTTGTGACTGGTTTTTGAGGAAGGGAAATGCGCCGTATCTGTTTTCCACAGCTCCGAAACCAATACGTGGGGGCTCGGAAAGCTGAGGGTAAAATTTTTTCATTGGTTTTTGAGGAAAAGAAACGCGCCGTAACTGTCTTCCTCAGCTTCGAAACCAGTAGACCAGCTTCGAAATCAGTAGACCGGGGGCTTGGAAAAGAGACGGTAAAATTTGTGGATTGGTTTTTGAGGAAAGGAATTGCGCCGTGTCTGCCTTCCACAGCTTCGAAACCAGTAGACAGGGAGCTTGGAAAGCCAAGGGTAAAATATGTGAATCGGTTTTTGAGGAAAGGAAATTCACTGTATCTGTTTTACACAGCCCCGAGACCAATACGCGGGGGCTCGGAAAGCAGAGGGTAAAATTTGTGATTGTTTTTTGAGGACAGCAAATGCGCTGTATCTGCCTCCACAGCTTCGAAACCAGTAGACCGGGGACTTGGAAAGCAGAGGGTAAAATTTGTGCATTGGTTTTTGAGGAAAAGAAATGCGCCATATCTGCCTTCCACAGCTTCGAAACCAGTAGACCGGGGGCTTGGAAAAGAGACGGTAAAATTTGTGCATTGGTTTTTGAGGAAAGGAAATGCGCCGTATCTGCCCTCCACAGCTTCGAAACGAGTAAACCGGGAGCTTGGAAAGCAAAGGATAAAATTTGTGATAAGAATTTTGAGGAAAGGAAATCAACTGTATCTGTTTTCCACAGCCCCGAAACCAATACGCGGGGGCTCGTAAAGCAGAGGGCAAAATTTTTGATTGGTTTTTGAGGAAGGGAAATGCGCCGTATCTGTTTTCCACAGCTCCGAAACCAATACACGGGGGCTCGGAAAGCAGAGGATATAATTGGTGAATAGGATTTTGAGGAAAGGAAATGCGCCGTATCTGTTTTCCACAGCCCAGAAACCAATACGCGGAGGTACGGAAAGCAGAGGGTAAAATTTGTGATTGGTTTTTGAGGAAAGGAAATGCGCTGTATCCGTCCTCCGAAGCTTCGAAACCAGTAGACCGGGAGCTTGGAAATCAAAGGGTAAACTTTGTGAATAGGTTTTTGAGGAAAGGAAATGCACCGTATCTGTTTTCCGCAGACCCGAAACCAATAAGCAGGGGCTCAAAAATCAGAGGGTAAAATTAGTTCATTGGTTTATGAGGAAATGAAAACCGCCGTATCAGCCTTCCGCAGCTTCGAAATCAGTAGACCGGGGGCTTGGAAAGCAGAGGGTAAAATTTGTGTATTGGTTTTTGAGGAAAAGAAATGCGCCGTATCCGCCTTCCACAGCTTCGAAACCAGTAGACCGGGAGCTTGGAAACCAAAGGGTAAAATTTGTGAATAGGTTTTTGAGGAAGGGAAATGCACCGTATCTGTCCACCAAAGCTTCGAAAGCAGTAGACCGGAAGCTTGGAAAGCAAAGGGTAAAATATGTGAATCGGTTTTTGAGGAAAGTAAATTCACTGTATCTGTTTTCCCCAGCCCCGAGACCAATACGCGGGGGCTCGGAAAGCAAGGGTAAAATTTGTGATTGGTTTTTGAGGAAAGAAAATGCGAAGTATGTTTACCACAGCTCCGAAACCAATACGCGGGGGCTTCGAAAGTAGAGGGTAAAATTTTTTCATTGGTTTTTGAGGAAAAGACGCGCGCCGTATCTCCCTTCCACAGCTTCGAAACCAGTAGACCGGGGGCTTGGAATGCAGAGGGTAAAATTTGTGCATTGGTTATTGAGGAAAAGAAATGCGCCGTATCTGCCTTCCACAGCTTCGAAACCAGTAGACCGGAAGCTTGGAAAGCAAAGGGTAAAATTTGTGAATATGTTTTTGGGGAAAGGAAACGCGCCGTATCTGTTTTCCACAGCACAGAAACCAATACGCAGGGGCACAGAAAGCAGACGGTCAAATTTCTGATTGGTTTTCGAGGATAGGAAATGCGCTGTATCTGTCCTCCAAAGCGTCGAAACCAGTAGACCGAAAGCTTGGCAATCAAAGTGTAAAATTTGTGAATAGGTGTTTGAGGAAGGGAAATGCGCCGTATCTCCCTTCCACAGCTTTGAAACCAGTAGACCGGGGACTTGGAAAGCTGAGGGTAAAATTTGTGCATTGGTTTTTGAGGAAACTAAATGCGCCGTATCAGTTTTCCACAGCTCCGAAACCAATGCGCGGGGGCTCGGAAAGCTGAGGGTAAACTTTTTTCATTGGTTTTTGAGGAAAAGACACGCGCCGTATCTGCCTTCCTCAGCTTCGACACCAGTAGACCAGGGGATTGGAAAGCAAAGGGTAAAATTTGTGAATAGGTGTTTGAGGAAGGGAAATGCGCCGTATCTGTTTTCGACAGCCCCGAAACAATACGCGGGGGCTCGGAAAGCAGAGGGTAAAATTTCTGATTGGCTTTTGAGAAAAAGAAACGCGCCGTATCTGCCTTCCACGGCTTCGAAACCAGTAGACCAGGGGCTTGGAAAGCGAAGGGTAAAATTTGTGAATAGGTTTTTGAGGAAGAGAAATGCGCCGTATCTGTTTTCCACAGCTCCGAAACCAATACTCGGGGGCTCGGAAAGCAGAGGGTAAACTTTGGTCATTGGTTTATGAGGAAATGAAATGCGCCGTATTAGCCTTCCCAGCTTTGAAATCAGTAGACCGGGGGCTTGGAAAGCAGAGGGTAAAATTTGTGCTTTGGTGTTTGAGGAAAGGAAATGCGCCGTATCTGCCTTCCACAGCTTCGAAACCAGTAGACGGGGGCTTGGAAAGCAGAGGGTAAAATTTGTGTATTGGTTTTTGAGGAAGGGAAATGCACCGTATCTGTCCACCAAAGCTTCGAAAGCAGTAGACCGGAAGCTTGGCAAGCAAAGGGTAAAATATGTGAATCGGTTTTTGAGGAAAGGAAATTCACTGTATCTGTTTTCCACAGCCCCGAGACCAATACGCGGGGGCTCGGAAAGCAAGGGTAAAATTTGTGATTGGTTTTTGAGGAAAGAAAATGCGAAGTATGTTTACCACAGCTCCGAAAGCAATATGCGGGGGCTCGGAAAGCTGAGGGTAAAATTTTTTCATTGGTTTTTGATGAAAAGAAACGCGCCGTATCTGCCTTCCTCAGCTTCGAAACCAGTAGACCAGGGGCTTGGAAAGCAAAGGGTAAAATTTGTGCATAGGTTTTTGAGGAAGGGAAATGCGCCGTATCTGTTTTCCACAGCCCCGAGACCAATACGCGCGGGCTCGGAAAGCAGAGGGTAAAATTTGTGTTTGGTTTTTGAGGAAATGAAATTCGCCGTCTCTGCCTTCCACAGCTTCGAAACCAATACGCGGGGGCTCGGAGAGCAGAGGGTAAAATTTGTGATTGTTTTTTGAGGAAAGGAAATGCACTGTATCTGTTTTCCACAGCCCGAAACCAATACACGGGGGCTCGGAAAGCAGAGGATATAATTGGTGAATAGGTTTTTGAGGAAAGGAAATGCGCCGTATCTGTTTTCCACAGCTCCGAAACCAATACGCGGGGGCTCGGAAAGCTGAGGGTAAAATTTTTTCATTGGTTTTTGAGGAAAAGACACGCGCCGTATCTGCCTTCCTCAGCATCGAAACCAGTAGACCAGGGGCTTGGAAAGCAAAGGGTAAAATTTGTGAATAGGTGTTTGAGGAAGGGAAATGCGCCGTATCTGTTTTCCACAGCTCCGAAACCAATACTCGGGGGCTCGGAAAGCAGAGTGTAAACTTTGTTCATTGGTTTATGAGGAAATGAAATGCGCCGTATCAGCCTTCCGCAGCTTCGAAATCAGTAGACCGGGGGCTTGGAAAGCAGGGGGTAAAATTTGTGCTGTGGTGTTTGAGGAAAGGAAATGCGCCGTATCTGAATTCCACAGCTTCGAAACAAGTAGACGGGGGCTTGGAAAGCAGAGGGTGAAATTTGTGTATTGGTTTTTGAGGAAAAGAAATGCGCCGTATCCGCCTTCCACAGCTTCGAAACCAGTAGACCGGGAGCTTGGAAACCAAAGGGTAAAATTTGTGAATAGGTTTTTGAGGAAGGGAAATGCACCGTATCTGTCCACCAAAGCTTCGAAAGCAGTAGACCGGAAGCTTGGAAAGCAAAGGGTAAAATTTGTGAATAGGTGTTTGAGGAAGGGAAATGCGCCGTATCTGTTTTCCACAGCTCCGAAACCAATACTCGGGGGCTCGGAAAGCAGAGGGTAAACTTTGTTCATTGGTTTTTGAGGAAAAGACACGCGCCGTATCTGCCTTCCTCAGCTTCGAAACCAGTAGACCAGGGGCTTGGAAAGCAATGGGTAAAATTTGTGAATAGGTGTTTGAGGAAGGGAAATGCGCCGTATCTGTTTTCCACAGCTCCGAAACCAATACTCGGGGGCTCGGAAAGCAGAGGGTAAACTTTGTTCATTGGTTTATGAGGAAATGAAATGCGCCGTATCAGCCTTCCGCAGCTTCGAAATCAGTAGACCGGGGGCTTGGAAAGCAGGGGGTAAAATTTGTGCTGTGGTGTTTGAGGAAAGGAAATGCGCCGTATCTGAATTCCACAGCTTCGAAACAAGTAGACGGGGGCTTGGAAAGCAGAGGGTAAAATTTGTGTATTGGTTTTTGAGGAAAAGAAATGCGCCGTATCCGCCTTCCACAGCTTCGAAACCAGTAGACCGGGAGCTTGGAAACCAAAGGGTAAAATTTGTGAATAGGTTTTTGAGGAAGGGAAATGCACCGTATCTGTCCACCAAAGCTTCGAAAGCAGTAGACCGGAAGCTTGGAAAGCAAAGGGTAAAATTTGTGAATAGTTGTTTGAGGAAGGGAAATGCGCCGTATCTGTTTTCCACAGCTCCGAAACCAATACTCGGGGGCTCGGAAAGCAGAGGGTAAACTTTGTTCATTGGTTTTTGAGGAAAAGACACGCGCCGTATCTGCCTTCCTCAGCTTCGAAACCAGTAGACCAGGGGCTTGGAAAGCAAGGGGTAAAATTTGTGAATAGGTGTTTGAGGAAGGGAAATGCGCCGTATCTGTTTTCCACAGCTCCGAAACCAATACTCGGGGGCTCGGAAAGCAGAGGGTAAACTTTGTTCATTGGTTTATGAGGAAATGAAATGCGCCGTATCAGCCTTCCGCAGCTTCGAAATCAGTAGACCGGGGGCTTGGAAAGCAGAGGGTAAAATTTGTGCTGTGGTGTTTGAGGAAAGGAAATGCGCCGTATCTGCCGTCCACAGCTTCGAAACCAGTAGACAGGGGCTTGGAAAGCAGAGGGTAAAATTTGTGTATTTGTTTTTGAGGAAAAGAAATGCGCCGTATCCGCCTTCCACAGCTTCGAAACCAGTAGACCGGGAGCTTGGAAAGCAAATGGTAAAATATGTGAATCGGTTTTTGAGGAAAGGAAATTCACTGTATCTGTTTTCCACAGCCCCGAGACCAATTCGCGGGGGCTCGGAAAGCAAGGGTAAAATTTGTGATTGGTTTATGTGGAAAGAAAATGCGAAGTATGTTTACCACAGCTCCGAAACCAATACGCGGGGGCTTGCAAAGTAGAGGGTAAAATTTTTTCATTGGTTTTTGAGGAAAAGAAACGCGCCGTATCTCCCTTCCGCAGCTTCGAAACCAGTAGACCGGGGGCTTGGAATACAGAGGGTAAAATTTGTGCATTGGTTATTGAGGAAAAGAAATGCGCCGTATCTGCCTTCCACAGCTTCGAAACCAGTAGACCGGAAGCTTGGAAAGCAAAGGGTAAAATTTGTGAATAGGTTTTTGAGGAAAGGAAACGCGCCGTATCTGCCTTCCACAGCACAGAAACCAATACGCAGGGGCACAGAAAGCAGACGGTCAAATTTCTGATTGGTTTTCGAGGATAGGAAATGCGCTGTATCTGTCCTCCAAAGCGTCGAAACCAGTAGACCGAAAGCTTGGCAATCAAAGTGTAAAATTTGTGAATAGGTGTTTGAGGAAGGGAAATGCGCCGTATCTCCCTTCCACAGCTTTGAAACCAGTAGACCGGGGACTTGGAAAGTTGAGGGTAAAATTTGTGCATTGGTTTTTGAGGAAAATAAATGCGCCGTATCAGTTTTCCACAGCTCCGAAACCAATACGCGGGGGCTCGGAAAGCTGAGGGTGAAATTTTTTCATTGGTTTTTGAGGAAAAGACACGCGCCGTATCTGCCTTCCTCAGCTTCGACACCAGTAGACCAGGGGATTGGAAAGCAAAGGGTAAAATTTGTGAATAGGTGTTTGAGGAAGGGAAATGCGCCGTATCTGTTTTCGACAGCCCCGAAACAATACGCGGGGGCTCGGAAAGCAGAGGGTAAAATTTCTGATTGGCTTTTGAGGAAGGAAAATGCGCCGTTTCTGTCCACCAAAGCTTCGAAACCAGTAGACCGGGAGCTTGGAAAGCAAAGGGTAAAATTTGTGAATAGGTTTTTGAGGAAACGAAATGCACCATATCTGTTTTCCACAGCCCCGAAACCAATGCGCGGGGGCACGGAAAGCAAGGGTAAAATTTTTTCATTGGCTTTTGAGAAAAAGAAACGCGCCGTATCTGCCTTCCACGGCTTCGAAACCTGTAGACCAGGGGCTTGGAAAGCGAAGGGTAAAATTTGTGAATAGGTTTTTGAGGAAGAGAAATGAGCCGTATCTGTTTTCCACAGCTCCGAAACCAATACTCGGGGGCTCGGAAAGCAGAGGGTAAACTTTGGTCATTGGTTTATGAGGAAATGAAATGCGCCGTATTAGCCTTCCGCAGCTTTGAAATCAGTAGACCGGGGGCTTGGAAAGCAGAGGGTAAAATTTGTGCTTTGGTTTGAGGAAAGGAAATGCGCCGTATCTGCCTTCCACAGCTTCGAAACCAGTAGACGGGGGCTTGGAAAGCAGAGGGTAAAATTTGTGTATTGGATTTTGAGGAAAGGAAATTCACTGTATCTGTTTTCCACAGCCCCGAGACCAATACGCGGGGGCTCGGAAAGCAAG